>NW_027327954.1:0-97527 GCF_047675955.1 Chlorocebus sabaeus
TCCGGTTTGATCCGGTCAAAACCGCTTTGAGCTGGTCAAAAATGGTTTGAGCCAGTCTGGTCTGGTTTAAAGCCAGTCTGGTCTGGTTTGAGCCGGTCAAAACATGCTCGGGTCGGTCAAAAACCGGTTTGAGCCGGTCTGGTCTGGTTTGAACAGGTCAGAAAGGGTTTGTGGTCCAGTTTTCGGCGGCGTGGGCCGGTCTGGTGTGGTTTGATCCGATTTTAGCCGTTCTGGGCTGGTCTGATTGGGTTTGATCTGGTCTCATCTGGTCAAACCCGGTTTTAGCTGGTCAAAAGCGGTTTCACAGCCGGTCTGGTGTGGTTTGAGCAGGTCAAAACCGGTTTGAGCCAGTCTGGTCTGGTTTGAGGCGGTCTGGGTCTGCTTTGAACCGGCCAAACCCGGCTCAGGCTGGTCAAAACTGGTTTGAGCCGGTCTGGCCGGTCTGGGCCGGTTTGCCACCGGCTTCAGCTCTTCTGGTCCGGTGTGGTGCGGTTTCATCCGGTTTGTGCCGGTCTGGTCCAGTTTTATTCTGTCTCATCCGGTCAAAACCGGTTTGAGCCAGACTGGTCTGGTTTGAGCCGATCAAAACCGGTTTGATACAGTCTGCTCTGGTTTGAGCCGGTCTGGTCTCGTTTGAGCCGGTCAAAAACCTGAATGAGCCGGTTTGGCCTGGTTTTAGCCCTGTCTGGGCCGGTCTGGTTTGGTTTGAGCCAGTTTGAGCCGATTTGTGCCGGTCTGGTCCGGTATGATCCGGTTTGAGAAGGTCTGCTCCCGTTTCATCCGTTCTAATCCTGTCAAAACTGGTTTGAGCTGGTCAGGTCTGCTTTTAGAGCCGGTCAAAACAGGTTCGAGCATGTCTGGTCTGGTTTGAGCCGGTCAAAAGAGGTTTGAGCCAGTTTGGCCCGTTTTTAGGTGGTCTGGGCCACTGTGGTCCTGTTTGATCCGGTTTGAGCTGGCCTGGTCTCGTTTTAGCCGGTCAAAACCGGCTTGAGACGGTCTGGTCTGGTTTGAGCTGGTCAAAATAGGTTTGAGCGGGTTTGGCCTGGTTTTAGGCGGTCAGGGCCGGTCTGGTCCGGAATGATCCTGTTTTAGCCGGTCTGGGGCCCGTTTGGTCCGGTTTGATCCGGGTCTCATCTGGTCAAAAATCGGTTTCAGCTGGTCAAAAACCGGTTTGAGCCGGTCTCGTGTGATTTGAGCCGGTCAAAACCGGTTTGTGGCGGTCAAAAACGGTTCTAGCCGTTTAAAAAATCGGTTTGAGATGGTCAAAATCGGATTGAACCGGTCTGGTCTGGTTTGAGCCGGTCAAAAGCGGTTCAAGCCGGTCAAAACCGGTTTGAGCCGGTTTTTTTTCTGGTTGAAGCCAGTCTAACAACCGATTCGAGCCTGTCTGAGCCTGTCTGGTCCGGTTTGATTCCGGTTTAATCAGGTCAAAAACCCGGTTTGAGCCGGTGAAAACCGGTTTTTAGCCAGTCTGGAGTGGTTTGAGCCAGTCAAAAACCGGTTTGAGCCGGTCAAAACTGGATTGAGCCAGTCAAAACCGGTTTGAACCTGTCTGGTCTGGTTTGAGCCGGTCAAAAACCGTTTTGAGCCGGTCTGGCCCGGTTTTTAGCCGGTCTGGGGCCGGTCTGGCCCGGTTTGATCCGGTTTCAGCCTTTCTGGGCCTGTCTGGTCTGGTTTGATCCGGTGTGAGCCGGTCTGGTCCTGTTTGATACGGTGTCATCCGTTCAAAAACCGGTTTGAGCCGGTCTGGTCCAGTTTGAGCGGTCTGGACTGGTATGAGCCGGTCAAAAACCAGCTCAGGCTGGTCAAAAACACGTTTGAGCCGGTCTGGTCTGGTTTGAAGCCGCTCAAAACCGGTTTGTGGCCCACTTTTAGCCGATCTGGCCCCGTGTGGGTCCGGTTTGCTCGGGCTTCAGCTGTTTCTGGGCCGGTCTGCTGTGGTTTCATCCGGTTTGAGCCGGTCTGGTCTGATTTTATCCTGTCTCATCCGGTCAAAACCGGATTGAGCCAGTCTCTTCTAGTTTCAGCCAGTCAAAACCAGTTTGAGGCAGTGTGGTCTGGTTTGAGCCGGTCTGGTCTGGTTTGAGCCAGTCAAAATCTGATTGAGACGGATTGGCCCGGTTTTATACTGTCTGGGCCGGTCTGGTTCGGTTTGAGCCACTTTGAGCTGGTTTGTGCCGGTCTGGTCCGGTATGATCCGGTTTGAAAAGGTCTGGTACGGTTTGATCCAGTCTAATCCGATCAAAACCGGTGTGAGCCAATCAGGACTGGTTTGAGCCGGTCAAAACAGGTTCAAGTCGGTCTGGTCTGGTTTGAGCTGGTCAAAATAGGTTTGAGCCGGTTTGGCCCGGTGTTAGGCGGTCTGGGTCGGTCTGGTCCGGTTTGATCCGGTTTCAGCTGGTCTGGTCTGGTTGGAGCCGGTCAAAACCAGTTTTGAGCCAGTCTGGTCTGGTTTGAGAAGGTCAAAATAGGTTTGAGCCGCTTTGGCCCGGTTTTAGGCGGTCTGGGCCATTCTGGTCCGGTTTGATCTGGTTTTAGCCGTTCTAGGCCCGTCTTGTCTGGTTTGATCCAGTCTCATATGGTCAAAATCGGTTTCAGCCAGTCAAAAACCGGTTTGAGCCGGTCTGGTGTGGTTTGATCAGTTCAAAACCGGTTTGATCCGGTCAAAATCGCTTCGAGCTGTTCAAAACCGGTTTGACCCAGTCAAAACCGGATTGAACCAGTCTGGTCTGGTTTAAGCCAGTCAAAACCGGTTTGAGCTGGTCTGGTCTGGTTTCAAACGGTCCTGGTCGGGTTTGAGTCGCTCAAAAACCGGCTTAGGTCGGTCAAAACCGGTTTGAGCTGGTCTGGTCTCATTACAAACCGGTCAAAACCGGTTTGTGGCCCAGTTTTTAGGCGGTCTGGGCCGGTCTGGTCCGGTGTGATCCGATTTTTCGCTGGTCTGGGCCGGTCTGATTTGGTTTGATCCGGTCTCATCCGGTCAAAACCGGTTTTAGCGTGTCAAAACCAATTCTTCTGCCGGTATGGTGTGGTTTGGTCAGGTCAAAAGCGGACTGAGCCCGTCAGGTCGGGTTTGAGACGGTCAGGTCTGTTTTGAGCCAGTCAAAATACGATTGAGCCAGTTTGGCACGGTTTTAGACGGTCTGGGCCAGTCTGGTCTGGTTCGATCCGGTTTGAGCCAGTCTGGTCTGGTTTGAGCCAGTGAAAACTGGTTTGAGCCCGGTCTGGTCTGGTTTGAGCCGGTTTGGTCTGGTTTGAGCAGGTCAAAACCGCTTCGAGCCGGTCAAAACCGGTTTGAGCCGGTTTGGTCTGGTTGAAGCCAGTCAAAACCGATTCGAGCCTGTCTGAGCCGGTCTGGCCCGGTTTGATCCGGTCTAATCAGGTCAAAACTGTTTTGAGCCAGTGAAAACCGGTTTTAGCCGGTCTGGAGTGGTTTGAGCCGGACAAAACCGGTTGGAGCTGGTGAAAACCGAATTGAGCCCATCAAAACCGGTTTGAAATGGTCTGGTCTGATTTGAGCCGATCAAAACCGGTTTGAGTGAGCCGATCAAAACCGGTTTGAGCTGGTCTGGCCCGGTTTTAGCCGGTGTGGACCGATCTGGTCCGGTTTGATCGGACCAGATCGGACCGCTCAAAACTCATCTCATCAGTTTCAGCCGGTCGGGTGTGGGTTGAGCAGGTCAAAACCGTTTTGAGCCGGTCTGGTCTGGTATGAGCCGGTCTGGTCTGGTTTAAGACGGTGAAAACCGATTCGAGCCTCTCTGAGCCGGTCTGGTCTGGTTTGATCCGGTCTAATCAGGTCAAAACCGGTTTGAGCTGGTGAAAACCGGTTTTAGCCGGTCTGGAGTGGTTTGAGCTGGTCAAAACTGGTTTGAGCCGGTCAAAACCGGAATGAGCCAGTCAAAACCGGTTTGAACCGGTCTGGTCTGGTTTGAGCCGATCTGGCCCGGATTGAGCTGGTCTGGCCCGGGTTTAGCCGGTCCGGGCCGGTCTCTTCCTGTTTGATCCGGTTTCAGCCGGTCTGGGCCTGTCTGGTCCAGTTTGATCCGGTGGGAGCTGGTGTGCTCCGGTTTGAGCCGGTGTCATCCGGTCAAAACCGGTTTGAGCCGGTCTGGTCCGGTTTGAGCCAGTGTCGACTGGTTTGAGACGGTCAAAATTGGTTCAGGCTGGTGAAAACTGGTTTGTGGCCCGGTTTCAGCCGGTCTCGGCTGGTCTGCTCCGGTTTTTTCCAGTTTCAGCTGGTCTGGGCCAGTCAAGTCTGGTTTCATATGGTCAAAACCGCTTTGAGCTGGTCAAATCCGGTTTGAGCCAGTCTGGTCTGGTTTGAGCCGGTCAAAAACCGGCTCAGAACGGTCAAAACCGGTATGAGCCTGTCTGGTCTACATTGAACCTGTCAAAACAGGTTTGTGGCCCAGTTTAAGGCGGTCTGGGCCGGTCTAGTCTGGTTTGATCTGATTTTAGCCGTTCTGGGCAGGTCTGATTTGGTTTATCCGGTCTCATCCGGTCAAAACCGGTTTTAGCTGGTCAAAACTGATACGAGCCGTTCAAAATCAGATTGAGCCGTTCAAAACCGGATTTAAAAGGTCTGCTCTGGTTTGAGCCGGTAATAACCGCTATGAGCTGGTCAAAACCTTTTTTGAGATGGTCTGATCTGGTTTTAGCCCTTCTGGTCTGTTTTGAGCTGGTCAAAACCGGTTTGTGGCCTAGATTTAGGCGGTCTGGGCCGGTCTGGTCACTTTGAAAATACCACAAGAACATACTTAGCGAAAGGCTACATGAGGGGAAAGCTTTAACTCTGTGAGATGAATTAACAGAACACAAAGCCGTTTCTCAGAAAGCTTCTTTCCATTTTCTAATGGAAGAGATTCACTTTTTCACCATAGCCCTCTATGGGCTTCCAAATATCACTTTGCAAATTCCACAAAAACAGTCTTAGCGAAGGGCTTCTTGAGGGGAAAGCTGTAACACTGTGAGACGAATTACAGAACACAACGAAGTTTCTCAGAATACTTCTTTCAAGTTTTTAAATGAAGATAATTAGTTTTTCACAATAGCACTCTATACAATTCTGAATAGCACTTTGCAAATTAAACAAGAACAGTTTTAGCGAAAGGCTTCTTGAGGGGAAAGCTGTAACTCTGTGAGATGAATTAAGAGAACACAAAGCCGTTTCTCAGAAAACTTCTTTCAAGTTTTTAGCTGAAGATATTTCCTTTTTAACCATAGCCCTCTAAGGGCTTCCAAATATCACCTTGCAAATTCCACAAGAACAGTCTTAGTGAAAGACTTCTTGAGGGGAATGCTGTAACTCTGTGAGATGAAATAACAGAACACAAAGCAGTTTCTCAGAAAGCTTCTTTCAGGTTTTTAACTGAAGATATTTACTTTTTCACAATAGGCATCTCTGGGGTACCAAATATCACTTTGGAAATTCCACAAGAACAGTCTTAGTGTAGGACATCTTGAGGGGAAAACTGTAACTCTGTGAGATGAATTAACAGAACACAAAGAAGTTTCTAAGAAACCTTCTTTTCAGTTTTTATCTTAGGATATTTCCTTTCTAACCATAGCCCTCTATGCGCTTCCAAATATCACTTTGCAAATTCTGCAAGAACAGTCTTAGCGAAAGGCTACTTGAGCGGAAATCAGTTACTCTGTGAGATGAATTACCAGAATATAAAGCAGTTTTTCAGAAAACTTCTTTCCAGTTTTTAATGAAGATATTTTCTTTTTCACCATCGCCCTCTATGGTCTTCCAGATATCACTTTGAATATTACACAAGAACAGTCTTAGTGAACGTCTTCTTGAGGGGAAAGCTGTAACACTGTGAGATGAATTAAGAGAACACAAAGCCGTTTCTCAGAAAGCTTCTTTCCAGTTTTTAACGGAAGATATTTGCTTTCTCACCATAGCCCTCTATGGGCTTCCAAATATCACATTTTAAATTCCACAGGAACAGTCTTAGCGAAAGGCTTCTTTTTTGGAATGTTGTAACTCTGTGAGATGAATTAACAGAACACAAAGAAGTTTCTCAAAAAGATTCTTTCCAGTTTTTAACTGAAGATACTTCCTTTTTCACTTTAGCCTTCTCTGAGCCTCTAAATATCACTTTTTAAATTCCACAAGAACAGTCTAAGCGAAAGAATTTTTGAGAGGAAAGCTATAACTCTCTGAGATGAATTAACAGAACACAAAGCAATTTCTCAAAAATCTTTTTTTCAGTTTTTATCTTAGGATATTTACTTTTTCACCTTAGCCCTCTATGGGTTTCCAAATATCACTTTTAAAATTCCACAAGAACAGTAGAGAAAGGCTTTTGAGGGGAAAGCTGTAACTCTATGAGATGAATTAACAGAACACAAAGCATTTTCTCAGAAAGCTTCTTTCGAGTTCTTAACTGAATATATTTCCATTTTCTCCATAGCCCTCTATGGGCTTTGAAATATCACTTTGTAAATTCCACAAGAACAGTCTTAGTTTAAGGCTTCTTGAGGTGAAAGCTGTAACTCTGTGAGATGAATTAACAAAACACAATGCAGTTTCTCAGAAAACTTCTTTACAGTTTTTACCTGAAGATATTTACTTTTTCACCATAGCCCTCTATGGGCTTCCAAATAGCACTTTGCAAATTCCACAAGAACAGCCTTAGCGAAAGGCTTGTTGAGGGGAAAGCTGTAACTCTGTGAGATGAATTAATAGAATACAAAGCAGTTTCTCAGAAAGCTTCTTTCCACTTTTTAACTGAAGATATTTCCTTTTTCACCATAGCCCTCTAAGGGCTTCCAACTATCACTTTGCAAATTCCACAAGAACAGTCTTAGCGAAATGCTTCTTGAGGGGAAGGCTGTAACTCTGTGAGATGAATTAAAAGAACACAAAGCCGTTTCGCAGAAAGCTTCTTTCCAGTTTTTAACGGAAGAGATTTACTTTTTCAGCATAGCCCTTTATGGGCTTCCAAATATCACTTTGCAAATCCCACAAGAACAGTCTTAGCAAAAGGCTTCCTGAGGGGAATGCTCTAACTCTGAGAGATGAAAAAAGAGAACACAAATCCGTTCCTCAGAAAGCTTCTTTCCACTTTTTAGCGAAAGAGATTTCCTTTTTCAGCATAGCCCTCTATGGGCTTCCAAATATCACTTTGCCAATTACACAAGAACAGTCTTAGCGAAAGGCTTCCTGAGGGGAAAGGTGTAACTCTGTGAGATGAATTAACAGAACCCAAAGCAGTTTCTCAAAAACCTTCTTTCCAGTTTTTAACTGAAGATATTTTCTTTTTCACCGTAGCCCTCTATGGACTTCCAAATATTACTTTGCAAATTTCACAAGAACAGTCGTAGCAAAAAGGTTCTTGATAGGAAAGCTATAACTCTGTGAGATGAATTAACAGAACACAAAACAGTTTCTCAGAAAGCTTCTTTCCACTTTTCAACTGAAGATATTTTCTTTTTGACCATAACCCTCTATGGGCTTCCAAATATCATTTTGCATGTTCCACAAGAACAGTCTTCGCCAAAGGCTTCTTGAGGGGAATGCTGTAACCCTCTGAGGTGAATTAACAGAATACAAAGCAGTTTCTCAGAAAGCTTCTTTTCAGTTTTTATCTTAGGATATTGCTTTTTCACCATATCCCTTCGTGGGCTTCCAAATATCACTTTGCAAATTCCACAAGAACAGTGTTAGCGAAAGGCTTCTTGAGGGGAAAGTTGCAACTCTGTGAGATGTATTAACAGAACCGAAATCAGTTTCTCAGAAATCTTCTTTCCAGTTTTCTACTGAAGATATTTCCTTTTTTACCATAGCCCTCTATGGGCTTCCAAATATCACTTTGCAAATTCCACAAGAACTGTCTCAGGGAAAGGCTTCTTGAGGGGAGAGCTGTAATTCTGTGAGATGAATTAATAGAACACAAAGCAGTTTCTCAGAAAACTTCTTTCCAGTTTTTAACGGAAGAAATTTCCCTTTTCACCATAGCCCACTATGGGCTTCCAAATATTACCTTGCAAATTTCACTAGAACAGTCTTAGCGAAGGCTTCTTGAGAAAGGCTTCTTGAGGGGAAAGCTGTAACTCTCTGAATTGAATTAAGAGAACACAAAGCAGTTTCTCAGAAAGCTTCTTTTCAGGTGTTATATTAGGATAATTCCTTTTTCACCGTAGCCCTCTATGGGCTTCCAAATATCACTTTGCTATTTCCACAAGAACAGTCTTAGCGAAAGGCTTCTTGAGGAGAAAGTTGTAACTCTGTGAGATGAATTAATAGAACACAAAGCAGTTTCTCAGAAAGCTTCTTTCAAGTAGTTAACTGAAGATATTTCCTTTTTGACCATAGTCCTCTACGGGCTTCGAAATATCACTTACCAAATTCCACAAGCACAACGTTAGTGAAAGGCTTCTTGAGGAGACCGCTGTAACTCTCTCAGATGAATTAACAAAACACAAAGCAGTTTCTCAGAAAGCTTCTTTCCACTTTTTATCTGAAGATGTTTCGTTTTTCTCCATAGCCCTCTCTGGCTTCCAAATATCACTTTGCAAATTCCACAAGAACAGTCTTAGCTAAAAGCTTATTGAGGGAAAGCTGTAACTCTGTGAGATGAATTAACAGAACAAAAAGCAGTTTCTGAGAAATCTTCTTTCCAGTTTTTAACGGAAGATATTTCCTTTTTCTCAATAGCCTTCTAGGGGCTTCCAAATATCACCTTGCAAATTACACAAGAACAGTCTTAGCGAAAGTCTTCTTGATGGGAAAGGTGTAACTCTGTGAGATGAATTAACAGAACATAAAGAAGTGTCTCAGAAAGCTTCTTTCCACTTTTCAACTGAGGATATTTCCTTTTTCACCATAGCCCTCTAAGGGCTTCCAAATATCACCTTGCATATTCCACAAGAACAGTCTTAGCGATTCGCTTATAGAGGGAAAAGCTGTAACTCTGTGAGATGAATTAACAGAACACAAAGCAGTTTCTCAGAAAGATTCTTTCCAGTTTTCAATTGAAGATATTTCCTTTTTAACCATAGCCCTATATGGGCTTCTAAATATCACTTTGCAAATTCCTCAAGAACAGACTTAGTAAAGTTATCCTTGACGGGAAAGCTGTAACTCTGTGAGATGAATTAACAGAACACAATGCAGTTTCTCAGAAAGCTTCTTTCCAGTTTTTAACGGAAGATATTTCCTTTTTCACCAAAGCCCTCTATGGGCTTCCAAATATCACTTTGAAAATTCCACAAGAACAGTCTTAGCGAAAGGCTTCTTGAGGATAAAGCTGTAAGTATGTGAAATGAATTAACAGAACACAAAGCAGTTTCTCAGAAAGCTTCTTTCCAGTTTTTAACGGAAGAGAATTTCTTTTTCACCATAGCCCTCTCTGGGCTTCCAAATATCACTTTGCAAATCCCACATGAACAGTCTTCGGGAAAGGTTTCTTGAGGGGAAAGCTGTAACTCTGTGAGATCAATTAACAGAATACAAAGCAGTTTCTCAGAAAGCTTCTTATCAGTTTTTATCTTCGGATATTTCCTTTTTCACCATAGCCCTCTATGGGCTTCCAAATATCACTTTGCAAATTCCACAAGCACAGTCTTAGCGAAAGGCTTCTTCAGGAGAAAGCTGTAACTCTGTGAGATGAATTAACAGAACACAAAGCAGTTTCTCAGAAAGCTTCTTTCCAGTTTTTTACCGGAGATATTTCCTTTCTCAAAATAGCCTTCTATGGGCTTCCAAATATCCATTTGCAAATTCCACAAGAACAGACTTAGCGAAAGGCTTCTGGAAGGGAAAGCTGTAACTCTGCGAGATGAATTAAGAGAACACAAAGCAATGTCTCACAAATCTTCTTTCCAGTTTTTAACGGAACATATTTCCTTTTTCAACTCAGCCCTCTATGGGCTTCCAAATATCACTTTGCAATTTCCACAAGAACAGTCTTTGCGGAGGGCTTCTGGAGGGGAAGGTTTTAGCTCTGTGAGATGAATTAAGAAAACACAAAGCAGTTACTCAGAAGTCATCTTTCCATTTTTTAACGGAAGATATTTCCTTTTTCAGCATAGACCTCTATGGGCTTCCAAATATCACTATGCAAATTCCACAAGAACAGACTTAGCGAAAGGCTTCTGGAGGGGAATGCTGTAACTCTGTGTGTTGAATTAACAGAACACAAAGCAGTTTCTCAGAAACCTTCTTTCCAGTTTTTAACTGAGGATATTTCCTTTTTCACCATAGCCCTCTATGGGCTTCGAAATATCACTTTGCAATTTCCAGAAGAACAGTCTTAGGGAAAGGTTTCTGTAGGGGAAACTCTAACTCTGTGAGATGAATTAACAGAACACAAAGCAATTTCTAAGAAAATTTCTTTGCAGTTTTTAATTGAAGAAATTTCCTTTTTCACAATTGCCCTCTATGGGCTTCCCAATATCACTGTGCAAATACCACATAAACAGAATTAGCGAAAGGCTTCTTGAGGGGAAAGCTGTAACTCGGTGAGGTGTATTAACAGAACACCCGGCAGTTTCTCAGAAATCTTCTTTCCAGTTTTTAACGGAAGATATTTCCTTTTTCACCATTGCCCTCTATGGGCTTCCAAATATCACTTAGCAAATTCCAATAGAACAGTCTTAGCCAACAGCTTCTTGAGGGGAAAGCTGTAACACAGTGAGATGTATTAACAGAACACACGGCAGTTTCTCTGAAAGCTTCTTTCCAGTATTAAACGGAAGATATTTCCTTTTTCACCATTGCCCCTTATGGGTTTCCAAATATCACTTTGCAAATTTCACAAGAACAGTTTTAGTGAACGGCCTCTTGAGGAGAAAGCTGATACTCTGTGAGATGAACCAACAGAACACAAAGCGGTTTCTCAGAGAGCTTCTTTTCGGTTTTTAGCGGAAGATATTTCCTTTTTCACCGTAGCCCTCTATGGGCTTCCAAATATCACTTTGCAAATTCCACAAGAACAGTCTTAACGAAGGACTTCTGGAGGGGAACTTTTTAACTCTGTGAGAAAAATTAACAGAACACAAAGCAGTTTCTCAGAAAGCTTCTTTCCAGTTTTTAACAGAAGATATTTCCTTTTTCACCATAGCCCTCTAGGGATTCCAAATATCACTTTGCAAATTCCACAAGAAGAGTCTTAGGGAAAGGCTTCTGGAGGGGAAAGCTGTAACTCTGTGAGATGAATTAACAGAACACAAAACAGTTTCTCAGAAACCTTCCTTCCACTCTTTAACTGAAGAAGTTTCCTTTTTCACCATAGCGCCCTATGGGCTTCCAAATATCACTTTGCAAATCGCACAAGAACAGTCTTAGCGAAAGGCTTCTTGAGGGGAAAGCTGTAAGTCTGGGAGATGAATTAACACTACACAAAGCAGTTTCTCAGAAAGCTTCCTTTCAGTTTTTATCTTAGGAAATTTCCTTTTTCACCATAGCCAGCTATGGGCTTCCAAATATCACTTTGCAAATTCCAAAAGAAGAGTCTTTGCGGAGGGCTTCTTGAGGGGAAAGTTGTAACTCTGTGAGTTGAATTAACAGAACACAAAGCAGTTTCTCAGAAATCTTCTTTCCAATTTTTAACGGAAGATATTCCCGTTTTCACCATAGCCCTGTATCTGCTTCCAAATATCACTTTGCAAATTCCACAAGAACAGTCTTAGCGAAAGGCTTCTTGAAGGAAAAGCTGTAACTCTGTGAGATGAATTAACAGAACACAATGCAGTTTCTCAGAAAGCTTCTTTCCAGTTCTTAACGGAAGATATTTCCTTTTTTACCATAGCCCCCTACGGGCTTCCAAATATCACTTTGCAAATTCCAGAAGAACAGTCTTAGTGAAATGCTTCTGGAGGGGAAAGCTGTAATTCTGTGAGATGAAGTAACAGAACACAAAGCAGTTTCTCAGAAAGCTTCTTTCCAGTTTTTAACGGAAGACATTGCTTTTTTCACCATAGCCTCCTATGGGTTTCCAAATATCACTTTGCAAATTTCACAAAGGCAGTCTTAGTGAACGACTTCTTTAGGGGAAAGCTCTAACTCTGTGAGATGAATTAAGAGAACCCAAAGCCGTTTCTCAGAAACCTTCTTTTCAATTTTTATCTTAGGATATTTCCTTTTTCACCCTAGGCCTCTATGGGCTTCCAAATATCTCAATGCAAATTCCACAAGAAGAGTCTTAGTGAAAGGCTTCTTGAGGGGAAAGCTGTAACTCGGTGAGATGTATTACACCAACACACGGCAGTTTCTCAGAAAGCTCCTTTCCAGTTTTTAACTGAAGATATTTCCTTTTTCACCATTGCCCTCTATGGGCTTCCAAGTATCACTTTGCAATACTCTGGTTTCTCTTCAGATCGTATAAATCTTTCGCCTTTTACCAAATATCACTTTGCAAATTCCAAAAGAACAATCTTAGGGAAAGGGTTCTGGAGGGGAAAGCTGTAACTCTGTAAGGTAAATTAACAGAACAAAAGGCAGTTTCTCAGAAAGCTTCTTTCCAGTTTTTAACTGAAGATATTTCCTTTTTCACCATAGCCCTCTATGGGCTTCCAAATATCACTGTGCAAATCCCACAAGAACAGTCTTAGCGAAAGGCTTCTTGAGGGTAAAGCTGTAATCGGTGTGGTGTATTAATAGAACACACGGCAAGTTCTCAGAAAGCTTCCTTCCAGTTTTTAACGGAAGATATTTCCTTTTTCACCATATCCCTCTATGGGCTTCCAAATATCACTTTGCAAGTTCCACTAGAACAGCCTTAGCAAACCGCTTCTTGAGGGGAAAGCTGTTTCTCGGTGGATGTATTAAGAGAACACACGGCAGTTCCTGTGAAAACTTCTTTCCCGTTTTTAACGGAAGATATTTCCCTTTTCACTGTAGCACTGCATGGGTTTGCAAATATCAATTTGCAAATTTCACAAGAATAGTCTTAGTGGGGCACCATGAGGGAAAAACTCAAACTCTGTAAGATGAACTATGAGAACACAAAGCAGTTTCGCAGAAAGCTTCTTTCCAGTTTTTAACTGAAGATATTTCATTTTTTACTATAGCCCTCTAGGAGCTTCCAAATATCACTTTGCAAATTCCACAAGAACAGCCTTAGCGAAAGGTTTCTTGAGCAGAAAGCTGTAACTGTGTGAGATGAATTAACAGGACACAAAGCACTTTCTAAGAAAGCTTCTTTCCAGTTTATAACGAAGATATTTCCTTATTCTCAATAGCCCTCTATGGCCTTCTAAATACCACTTTCCAAATGACACAAGAACAGTCCCAGCGAAAGATTTCTTGAGGGGAAAGCTGTCATTCTGTGAGATGAATTAACAGAACACAAAGCAGTTTCCCAGAAAGCTTCATTCCAGGTTTCAACTGACGATATTTCCTTTTTAACCATAGCCCTATATGGGCTTCTAAATATCACTTTGCAAATTCCACATGTACAGACTTAGTAAAGTTATCCTTGACGGGAAAGCTGTAACTCTGTGAGATGAATTAACAGAACACAAAGCAGTTTCTCAGAAAGCTTCTTTCCAGTTTTTAACGGAAGATATTTCCTTTTTCACCAAAGCCCTCTATGGGCTTCCAAATATCACTTTGAAAATTCCACAAGAACAGTCTTAGGGAAAGGCTTCTTGAGGAAAAATCTATAAGTATGTGAAATGAATTAACAGAACACAAAGCAGTTTCTCAGAAAGCTTCCTTCCAGTTTTTAACGGAAGATTATTCCTTTTTCACCATAGCCCTCTCTGGGCTTCCAAATATCACTTTGCAAATCCCACAAGAACAGTCTTCGGGAAAGGTTTCTTGAGGGGTAAGCTGTAACTCTGTGAGATCAATTAACAGAACACAAAGCAGTTTCTCAGAAAGCTTCTTTTCAGTTTTTATCTTCGGATATTTCCTTTTTCACCATAGCCCTCTCTGGGCTTCCAAATATCACTTTGCAAATTCCACAAGCACAGTCTTAGCGAAAGGCTTCTTCAGGGTAAAGCTGTAACTCTGTGAGATGAATTAACAGAACACAAAGCAGTTTCTCAGAAAGCTTCTTTCCAGTTTTTTACCGGAGATATTTCTTTTCTCAAAATAGCCTCCTATGGGCTTCCAAATATCCCTTTGCAAATTCCACAAGAACAGACTTAGCGAACGGCTTCTTGAAGGGAAAGCTGTAACTCTGTGAGATCATTAACAGAACACAAAGCAGTTTCTCAGATACCTTCTTTTCCGTTTTTATCTTAGCATATTTCCTTTTTCAAAATAGCCCTCTATGGGCTTCAAAATATCACTTTGCAAATTCCACAAGAACAACCTTAATGAACGGTTTCTTTCAGAGAAAGCTGTAACTCTGTGAGATGAATTAACAGAACACAGAACAGTTTCTCAGAACGATTCTTTCCAGTTTTTAAGGGAAGATACTTCCTTTTTCACCATAGCCCTCTGGGCTTCCAAATATCACTTTGCAAATCCCACAAGAACAGTCTTAGCCAAAGATTTCTTTTGTGGAAAGTTGTAACTTGGTGAAATATATTAACAGAACACACGGCAGTTTCTCAGAAAGCTTCTTTCCAGATTTTAACGGAAGATATATCCTTTTACCCCATAGCCCTCTATCGGCTTCCAAATATCACATTTCAAATTTCACAAAAACAGTCTTAGTGAACGACTTCTTGAAGGGAAAGCTGTAACTCTGTGAGATGCACTAACAGAACGCAAAGCAGTTTCGCAGAAAGCTTCTTTTCGAATTTATCTTAGGATATTTCCATTTTCACCATAGCCCTCTATGGGCTTCCAAATATCACTTTGCAAATTCCACAAGAACAGTCTTATCGAAAGGCTTCATGAGGGGAAAGCTGTAACTCTTTGAGATGAATTAACAGAACACAAAGCATTTTCTCAGAAAGCTTTTGTTCAGTTTTTAGCGGAAGATATTTCCTTTTACACCATAGCCCTGTATGGGCTTACAAATATCACTTTGCAAATTCCACAACAACAGTCTTAGCGAAAGGCATCTTGAGGGGAAAGCTGAAACTCTGTGAGATGAACTAACAGAACACAAAGCAGTTTCTCAGAGAACTTCTTTTCGGTTTTTAATGGAAGATATTTCCTTTTTCACCATAGTCCTCTACGGGCTTCCAAATATAATTTTGCAAATTCCACAAGAACAGTCTTAGTGAAAGACTTCTTGAGGGGAAAGCTGTAACACTGTGAGATGAATTAACAAACACAAAGCAGTTTCTCAGAAATCTTCTTTCCAGTTTTTAAGGAATATACTTCCTTTTTCACCATAGCCCTCTATGGGCTTCCAAATGTCACTTTGCAAATTCCACAAGAACAGTCTTATCGAAAGGCTTCTTGAGGGGAAAGCTGTAACTCGGTGAGATGTACTAACAGAACACATGGCAGTATCTCAGAGAGCTTCTTTCCAGTTTTTAACTAAAGATATTTCCTTTTTCACCATAGCCCAATATGGGTTTCCAAATATCACTTTGCCAATTTCACAAGAATAGTCTTAGTGAACGGCTTCTTGAGGGGATAGCTTTGACACTGTGAGATGAACTAACAGAACGCAAGGCAGTTTCCCCGAGAGCTTCTTTTCTGTTTCTAATGGAAGATATTTGCTTATTCACCATAGTCCTGTACGGGCTTCTAAATATCACTTTTCAAATCCGACAAGAACAGTCTTCGTGAAAGGCTTCATGTGGGGAAAGCTGTAACTCGGTGAGATGTATTAACAGAACACACTGCAGTTACTCACAAAGCTTCCTTCCAGTTTTTAACTGAAGATATTTCCTTTTTCACCTTATCCCTCAATGGGCTTCCAAATATCAGTTTACAAATTCCACAAGAAGAGTCTTAGCGAAAGGCTTCTTGAGGGGAAACTTGTAAGTCGGTGAGATGAATTAACAAAACACAAAGCAGTTTCTCAGAAAGCTTCTTTTTGATTTTTATCTTAGGATATTCCCATTTTCACCATAGCCCTCTATGGGCTTCCAAATATCACTTCGCAATTTCCACAAGAACAGTCTTAGCGAAAGTCTTCTTGACGGAAAAGCTGTAACTCTGTGAGTTGAATTAACAGAACACAAAGCAGTTTCTCAGAAATCTTCTTTCCAGTTTTTAACGGAAGATATTTCCTTTTACACCATAGCCCCATATGGGCTTCAAAATATCACTTTGCAAATTCCACAAGAACAGTCTTAGCGAAGGGCTTCTTGAGGAGAGAGCTGTAACTCTCCGAGATGAATTAACAGAACACTAAACAGCTTCTCAGAAAGCCTCTTTCCAGTTTTTAACTGAAGATATTTCATTTTTCACCATAGCCCTCTATGGGCTTCCAAATATCACTTTGCAAATCCCACAAGAACCGTCTTAGCGAAGGTTTCTGGAGGGGAAAGCTGTAACCCTGTGAGATGAAATAGCAGAACACAAAGCAGTTTCTCAGAAAGCTTCTTTCCATTTTTTAACGCTAAATATTTCCTTTTTCACCGTAGCCCTCTATGGGCTTCCAAATATCTCTTTGCAAATCCCTCAAGAACAGTCTCAGTGAAAGGCTTCTTGAGAAGAAAGCTGTAACTCGGTGAGATGTATTACACGAACACACGGCAGTTTCTCCGAAAGCTCCTTTACGGTTTTTAACGGAAGATACTTCCTTTTTCACCATAGCACTCTATGGGCTTCCAAATATCACTTTGAAAATTCCACAACAACAGTCTTAGGGAAAGGCTTCTGGAAGGGAAAGCTGTAACTCTGTGAGATGAATTAACAGAACACAAAGCAGTATGTCAGAAAGCTTCTTTCCAATTTTTAACTGAAGATATTTCCTTTTTCACCATTGCGCTCTATGGGCTTCCAAATATCACTTTGCAAATCGCACAAGAACAGTCTTAGCGAAAGGCTTCTTGAGGTGAAAACTGTAAATCTGTGAGATGAATTAACAGAACACAAGGCAGTTTCTCAGAAAGCTTCCTTTCAGTTTTTATCATAGGTAATTTCCTTTTTCACCAAAGCTCTCTCTGGGCTTCCAAATATCACATTGCAAATTCCACAAGAAGAGTCTTTGCGGAGGGCTTCTGGAGGGGAAAGTTGTAACTCTGTGAAGATGAATTAACAGAACACAAAGCAGTTTCTCAGAAAGCTTCTTTTCAGTTTTTAACGGAAGATATTTCCGTTTTCTCCATAGCCCTCTATGGGATTCCAAATATCACTTTGCAAATTCCACAAGAACAGTGTTAGCAAAAGGCTTCTTGCGGGGAAAGCTGTAACTCTGTGAGATGAAATAACAGAATAGAAAGCAGTTTCTCAGAATGCTTCTATCCACAGTTTAACTGAAGACATTTCCTTTTTCACCATTGCCCTCTATGGGCTTCCAAATATCACTTTGCATATCCCACAAGAGCAGTCTTAACGAAAGGCTTCTTGAGGGGAAAGCTGTAACTCGGTGAGGTGTATTAACAGAACACATGGCAGTTTCTCTGAAAACTTCTTTCCAGTTTTTAACGGAAGACATTGCCTTTTTCACCATAGCCCTCTATGGGCTTCCAAATATCACTTTGCAAATTCCAAAAGAACAGTCTTAGGGAAAGGTTTCTGTAGGAGAAACCTGTAACTCCGTGAGATGAATTAACAGAACACAAAGCAGTTTCTCAGAAAGCTTCTTTCCAGTTTTTAACTGAAGATATTTCCTTTTTCACCATAGACCTCTAGGGGTTCCAAACATCACTTTGCAAATTCCACAAGAATAGTCTTAGCGAAAGGCTTCTGGAGTGGAAAGCTGTAACTCTGTGAGACGAATTAACAGAACACAAAGCAGTTTCTCAGAAAGCTTCTTTCCAGTTTTTAACGGAACATATTTCCTTTTTAACCATAGCCCTCTATGGGCTTCCAAATATCACTTTGCAAATCGCACAAGAACAGTCTTAGCGAAAGGCTTCTGGAGAGGAAAGCTCTAACTCTGTGAGATGAAATAAGAGAACCCAAAGCCGTTTCTCAGAAAGCTTCTTTTCCATTTTTATCATAGGATATTTCCTTTTTCACCATAGGCCTTTATGGGCTTCCAAATATCACATTGCAAATTCCACAAGAACAGTCTTAGTGAAAGGCTTCTTGAGGGGAAAGCTGCAACTCGGTGAGATGTATTACACCAACACACGGCAGTTTCTCAGAAAGCTTCCTTCCAGTTTTTAACTGAAGATATTTCCTTTTTCAACACAGCCCTCTGTGGGCTTCCAAGTATCACTTTGCAATACTCTGGTTTCTCTTCAGATCGTATAAATCTTTCGCCTTTTACCAAATATCACTTTGCAAATTCCACAAGAACAGTCTTAGGGAAAGGCTTCTGGAGGGGAAAGCTGTAACTCTGTAAGGTAAATTAACAGAACACAAGGCAGTTTCTCATACTGCTCTTTCCAGTTTTTAACTGAAGATATTTCCTTTTTCACCATAGCCCTCTAAGGGCTTCGAAATATCACACTGCAAATCCCACAAGAACAGTCATAGCGAAAGGCTTCTTGAGGGGAAAGCTGTAATCGGTGAGGTGTATTAACAGAACACACGGCAGTTACTCAGAAAGCTTCTTTCCAGTTTTTAACGGAAGATATTTCCTTTTTCAACGTAGCCCTCTATAGGCTTCGAAATATCACTTTGCAAGTTCCACTAGAACAGCCTTAGCGAATGGCTTCTTGAGGGGAAAGCTGTACCTCGGTGGATGTATTAACAGAACACACGGCAGTTCCTCTGAAAGCTTCTTTCCCGTTTTTAACGGAAGATATTTCCCTTTTCACCGTAGCCCTCTATGGGTTTCCAAATATCAATTTGCAAATTACACAAGAATAGTCTTAGTGGGGCAACTTGAGGGCAAAACTGAAACTCTGTGAGATGAACTAACAGAACACAAAGCAGTTTCGCAGAAAGATTCTTTTCGATTTTATCTTAGGATATTTCGATTTTCACCATAGCCCTCTATGGGCATCCATATATCACTTTACAAATTACACAAGAACAGTCTTATCGAAAGGCTTCATGAGGGAAAAGCTGTAACTCTTTGAGATGAATTAACAGAACACAAAGCCGTTTCTCAGAAAGCTTCTTTTCAGTTTTTAACGGAAGATATTTCCTTTTACACCATAGCACTCTATGGGCTTACAAATATCACATTGCAAATTCCACAACAACAGCCTTAGCGAAAGGCTTCTTGAGGGGAAAGCTGTAACTCTGTGAGATGAATTAACAGAACACAAAGCAGTTTCTCAGAAGGCTTCTTTCCAGTTTTTAACGGAAGATATTTCCTTTTTCACCATAGCCCTCTGTGGGCTTCCAGATATCACCTTTTTAATTCCACAAGAACAGTCTTAGCGAAAGTCTTCTGGAGGGGAAAGCTGTAACTCTGTAAGATGAATTAGCAGAACACAAAGCAGGTTCTCAGAAAGCTTCTTTTCAGTTTTTAACTGAAGTATTTTCCTTTTTCACCGTAGCCCTCTAAAAACTTCCAAATATCACTTTGAAATCCCACAAGATCAGTCTTAGCGAAAGGCTTCCTTACGGGTAAGGTGTAACTCGGTTAGGTGTGTTAACAGAACACACGACATTTTCTCAGAAAGCTTCATTCCAGTTTTTAACGGAAGATATTTTTTTTATCACCATAGCCCCCTTCCACATTCCAAATATCACTTTGCAAATTCCACAAGAACAGTCTTAGAGAAAGGCTTCTGCAGGGGAAAGCTATAACTCTGTGAGATGAACTAACAGAACACAAAGCAGTTTCTCAGAACGCTCCTTTACGAATTTTAATTGAAGATATTTCCTTTTTCACCATAGACCTCTATGGGATTCCAAATTTCATTTTTCAAATTCCACAAGAACAGTCTTAGGGAACGGGTTCTTGAGTGGAAAGCTGTAACTCTGTGAGATGAATTAACAGACACAAAGCAGTTTCTCAGAAAGCTTCTGTTTGATATTTATCTTAGGATATTTCCATTTTCACCACAGCCCTCTATGCGCTTCCAAATATCACTTTGCAAATTCCACAAGAACACTGTTATCGAAAGTCTTCGGTAGAGGAAAGCTGTATCTCTGTGAGATATGTTAACAGAACACATGGCAGTTTCTCAGAAAGCTTCTTTCAAGTTTTTAACGGAAGATATTTCCTTTTTCACCTTAGCCCTCGATGGGGTTCAAAATATTAATATGCAAATTTCACAGGTATAGTCTTAATGAACGGCTTTTTGAGGGAAAGCTGAAACTCTGTGAGATTAACTGACAGAACACAAAGCAGTTTCTCAGAAAGATTATTTTCGGTTTTTAACGGAAGATATTTCCTTTTTCACCATAGCCTTCTATGGGCTTCCAAATATCATTTTGCAAATTCCACAAGAACAGTCTTAGCTAAAAGCTTATTGAGGGAAAGCTGTAACTCTGTGAGATGAATTAACAGAACAAAAAGCAGTTTCTGAGAAATCTTCTTTCCAGTTTTTAACGGAAGATATTTCCTTTTTCTCAATAGCCTTCTAGGGGCTTCCAAATATCACCTTGCAAATTACACAAGAACAGTCTTAGCGAAAGTCTTCTTGATGGGAAAGGTGTAACTCTGTGAGATGAATTAACAGAACATAAAGAAGTGTCTCAGAAAGCTTCTTTCCACTTTTCAACTGAGGATATTTCCTTTTTCACCATAGCCCTCTAAGGGCTTCCAAATATCACCTTGCATATTCCACAAGAACAGTCTTAGCGATTCGCTTATAGAGGGAAAAGCTGTAACTCTGTGAGATGAATTAACAGAACACAAAGCAGTTTCTCAGAAATCTTCTTTCCAGTTTTTAACGGAAGATATTTCCTTTTTCACCATAGCCTTCTAGGGGCTTCCAAATGTCACCTTGCAAATTACACAAGAACAGTCTTAGCGAAAGTCTTCTCGATGGGAAAGGTGTAACTCTGTGAGATGAATTAACAGAACATAAAGAAGTGTCTCAGAAAGATTTTTTCCAGTTTTCAACTGATGATATTTCCTTTTTCACCATAGCCCTCTAAGGGCTTCCAAATATCACCTTGCAAATTCCAAAATAACAGCCTTAGCAATTCGCTTCTAGAGCGAAAAGCTGTAACTCTGTGAGATGAATTAACAGAACACAGGCAGTTTCTCAGAAAGCTTCTTTTCAGTTTTTATCTTAGAATATTTCCTTTTTCATGATACCTTTTTATGGGCTTCCAAATATCAATTTGCAAATTCCACAAGAACAGTCTTAGTGAATGGCTTCTGGAGGTGAAAGCTGTAACTCTGTGAGATGAATTAACAGAACACAAAGCAGTTTCTGAGAAAGCTTCTTTCCAGTATTTAACGGAATATATTTCTTTTTTCACCGTAGCCTTCTATGGGCTTCCAAATATCACTTTGCAAATACCACAAGAAGAGTCTTAGCTAAAGGCTTCTTGAAGGAAAGCTGTAACTCTGTGAGATGAATTAACAGAACACAAAGCAGGTTCTCAGAAAGCTTCTTTTCAGTTTTTAACTGAAGATATTTCCTTTTTCACCATAGCCCTTTATAAGCTTTCAAATATCACTCTGAAATTCCACAAGAACAGTCTTAGCGAAAGGCTTCTTTAGTTGAAAGGTGTAACTTGTTGAGGTGTAATAACAGAACACACGACATTTTCTCAGAAAGCTTCTTTCCAGTTTTTAACGGAAGATATTTTTTTTTTTTTCACCATAACCCCCTACGGGATTCCAAATATCACTTTGCAAATTCCACAAGAACAGTCTTAGCGAAAGGCTTCTGCAGGGGAAAGCTATTACTCGGTGAGATGTATTAACAGAACACACGGCAGTTTCTAAGAAAACTTCTTTCCAATATATATATATTTTTTTTTTAGACGGAGTCTCGCTCTATCGCACAGGCTGGAGTGCAGTGGCGCAATCTCGGCTCACTGCAAGCTCCGCCTCCCGGATTCACGCCATTTTCCTGCCTCAGCCTCCCGAGGAGCTGGTACTACAGGCGCCCGCCACTGCGCCCATCTAATTTTTTCTATTTTTAGTAGAGACGGGGTTTCGCCATGGTCTCGATCTCCTAACCTTGTGATCCGTCCGCCTCGGCCTCCCAAAATGCTGGGATTACAGGCGTGAGCCACCGCGCCCGGCCTCAAATTTTTTAACGTAAGATATTTACTTTTTCGCCATAGCCCTCTATGGGTTTCCAAATATCAATTTGCAAATTTCACAAGAATAGTCTTAGTGGTGCTTCTTGAGTGGAAAGCTGAAACTCTGTGAGATGAACTAACAGAACAGAAAGCAGTTTCTCAGAAAGCTCCTTTTCGGTTTTTAACTGAAGATATTTCCTTTTTCACTATAGCCCTCTATGGGATTCCAAATTTCATTGTTCAAATTCCACAAGAACAGTCTTAGTGAACGGCTTTTTGAGGGGAAAGCTGCAACTCTGTGAGATAAATTAACAGAATGCAAAACAGTTTCGCAGAAAGCTTCTTTTCCGTTTTTATCTTAGGATATTTCCTTTTTCACCATATCCCTCTATGGGCTTCCAAATATCACTTTGCAAATTCCACAGGAACAGTCTTAGCGAAAGGCTTCTTGAGGGGAAAGCTGTAACACTGTGAGATGAATTAACAGAACACAAAGCAGTCTCTGAGAAATCTTCTTTCCAGTTTATAACGGAACATATTTCCTTTTACACCGTAGCCCTCTAAGGGCTTCCATATATCACTTTGCAAATTCCACAAGAACAGTCTTAGCGAAAGGCTTCCTGAAGTGAAAGCTGTAAATCTGTGAGATGAATTAACAAAACCCAAAACAGTTTCTTAGAATGCATCTTTCCAGTTTTTAACTGAAGATATTTCGTTTTTCATGATAACACTCTATGGGTTTCCAAATATCAATTTGAAAATTTCAAGAAAACAGTCTTAGTGAACGGCTTCTTGAGGGGAAAGCTGAAACTCTGTGAGATGAACTAACAAAACACAAAGCAGTTTCTCAGAAAGCTTCTTTTCAGTTTTTATCTTAGAATATTTCCTTTTTCACCATAGCCCTCTACGGGCTTCCAAATATCACTTTTAAAATGTCACAAGAGCAGTCTTAGGGAATGGATTCTTGAGGTGAATGCTGTAACTTTGTGAGATGAATTAATAGAAAACAAAGCAGTTTCTCAGAAAGCTTCTTTCCAGTTTTCAACGGAAGATTTTTCCTTTTACACCATAGCCTTCTACCGGCTACCAAATATCAATTTGCGAATTCCATAAGACGAGTTTTAACGAAAGGTTTCTGGAGGGAAAAGCTGTATCTCTGTGAAATGAATTAACAGAACACAAAACAGATTCTCAGATACCATCTTTCCAGTTTTTATCTTAGGATATCTCATTTTTCACCATAGCCTTCTATGGGCTTCCAAATATCACTTTGCAAATTTCACAAGAACAGTCTTAGCGAAAGGCTTCTTGAGAGGAAAGCTGTAACGCATTGAGATGTATTAACATAAAACACGGCAATTTCTCAGAATGCTTCTTTCCAGTTTTTAACGGAAGATATTTACTTTTCACTCTAGCCCTCTATGGGCTTCCAAACATCACTTTTCAAATTTCACAAGAACAGTCTTAGCGAAAGGCTTCTTGAGGGGAAAGCTGTAACTCTGTGAATTGAATTAACAGAACACAAAGCAGTTTCTCAGAAAGCTTCTTTCCAGTTTTTATCTTATAATATTTCCTTTTTCACCATAGCCCTCTATGGGCTTCCAAATATCACTTTGCAAATTCCACAAGAAGAGTCTTAGTGAAAAGATTCTTGAGGGGAAGCTGTAACTCTCTGAGATGAATTACTAGAACACAAAGCAGTTTCTCAGAAAACTTCTTTCCAGTTTTGAACCGAGGATATTTCCTTTTTCACCATAGCCCTCTATGGGCTTCCAAATATGACTTTGAATATCCCACAAAACATTCTTAGCGAAGGCTCCTTGTGGGGAAAGCTGTAACTCGGTCAATTGTATAATTAACAGAACACACAGAAGTTTCCCAGAAAGCTTCTTTTCAGTTTTTAACTTAGGATATTTCCTTTTTCACCATAGCCCTCTAGGGGCTTCCAAATATCACTGTGCAAATTCCACAAGAACAGTCTAAGCGAAAGGCTTCTTGAGGGGAAAGGTGTAACTCTTCGAGATGAATTAACAGAACACAAACCAATTTCTCAGAAAGCTTCTTTCCAGTTTTTAACTGTAGCTATTTCCTTTTTCACCATAGTACTCTATGGGCTTACAAATATCACTTTGTTAATCCCACAAGAATAGTCTTAGCGAAAGGCTTCTTGAGGGAAAAGCTGTAACTCTGTGAGATGAATTAACAGAACAAAAAGCAGTTTCTCAGAAAGCTTCTTCTGTGATTTTATCTAAGGATATTTCCTTTTTCTTCACAGCCATCTATGGGCTTCCAAATATCACTTTGCAAATTCCACAAGAACAGTCTTAGCGAAAGGCTTCTTGAGGGGAAAGCTGTAACTCTCTGAGATGAATTAACAGAACACAAAGCAGTTTCTCAGAAAGTTTCTTTCCAGTTTTTAACGGAAGATATTTCCTTTTTCACCATAGCCCTCCATGGGCTTCCAAATATCATTTTACAAATTCCACAAGAACAGTCTTAGCGAAAGGCTTCTTCAGGCGAAAGCTGCAACTCTGTGAGATGAAATAACAGAACACATAGCAGTTTCTCAGAGAGCTTCTTTTCTGTTTGTAATGGATGATATTTCCTTTTTCACCATAGCCCTGTATGGGCTTCCAAATTTCACTTTGTAAATTCCACAAGAACAGTCTTAGTCAACTGCTTCTTGAGGGGAAAGCTGTAACTCTGTGAGATGAATTAACAGAACACAAAACAGTTTCTCAGAAATCTTCTTTCCAGTTTTTAACGGAAAATATTTCCTATTTCACCATAGCCCTCCATGGGCTTCCAAATATCACTTTGCAAATTCCACAAGAACAGTCTTAGCAAAAGGGTTCTGGTGGGAATAGCTGTAACTCTGTGAAATGAATTAACAGAACACAAAGCAGTTTCTCAGAAAGTTTCTTTTCAGTTTTTATCTTAGGATATTTCCTTTTTCATCATAGCCCTCTATGGGATTCCAAATATCACTTTGCAAATTCCACAAGAAGAGTCTTAGTGAAAGGCTTCATGAGGGTAAAGCTGTAACTTGATGAGTTGTATTACACGAACACACGGCAGTTTCTCCAAGAGCTTCTTTGCAGTTTATAACTGAAGGTATTTCCTTTTTCACCATAGCCCTCTAGGGGCTTCCAAATATCATTTTGCAAATTTCACAAGAACAGACTTAGCGAAAGGCTTCTGCAGAGTAAAGCTGTAACTCTGTGAGATGAATTAACAGAACACAAAGCAGTTTCTCAACGCTTCTTTCCAAATTTTAACGGAAGATATTTCCTTTTTAACCATAGCCTTCTATGGGCTTCCAAATATCACTTTGGAAATCCCACAAGAACAGTCTTAGCGAAAGTCTTCTTGAGGGGAAAGCTGTAACTCGGGGAGGTGTATTAACAGAACACACGGCAGTTTCTCAGAAATCTTCTTTCCAGTTTTTAACGGAAGATATTTCCTTTTCCATCATTGCCCTCTATTGGTTTCAAAATATCACTTTGCAAATTTCACAAGAATAGTGTTAGTGAACGCCTTCTTGAGGGGAAAGCTCAAACTCTGTGAGATGAACTAACAGAACAGAAATCAGTTTCTCAGAGAGCTTCTTTTTGGTTTTTAACGGAAGATATTTCCTTTATCACCATAGCTCTCTATGGGTTTCCAAAAATCACTTTGCAAATTCCACAAGAACAGTCTTAGTGAAAGGCTTCTTGAGGGGAAAGCTGTAATTCTGTGAGATGAATTAACAGAACACAAAGGAATATCTCAGAAATCTTCTTTCCAGTTTTTAATGGAAGATATTCCTTTTTCCCCATAGCCCTCTAAGGGCTTCCAAATATCACTTTGCAAGTTCCACAAGAACAGTCTTAGCGACAGGCTTCTTGAGGGGAAAGCTGTAACTCTGTGAGATGAATTAACAGAACACAAAGGAATATCTCAGAAATCTTCTTTCCAGTTTTTAATGGAAGATATTCCTTTTTCACCATAGCCCTCTAAGGGCTTCCAAATATCACTTTGGAAGTTCCACAAGAACAGTCTTAGCGACAGGCTTCTTGAGGGGAAAGCTGTAACTCTGTGAGTTGAATTAATAGAACACAAAGTAGTTTCTCAGAAAGCTTCTTTCCAGTTTTTAACTGAAGATATTTCCTTTTTCACCATAGCCCTCTATGGGCTTCCAAAATCACTTTGCAAATTCCACAAGAAGAGTCTTAGCGAAAGGCTTCTTAAGGGGAAAGCTCTAACTCTTTGAGATGAATCATCAGAACACAAAGTAGTTTTTCAGAAAGCTTCTTTTCAGTTTCTATCTTAGGCTATTTTCTCATTCACCATAGCCCTCTATGGTCTTCCAAATATCACCTTGAAAATTCCACAAGAACAGTCTTAGCGAAAGGCTTCTGGAGGGGAAAGCTCTAATTCGGTGAGATGTATTAACAGAAAACACACCATTTTCTCAGAAAGCTTATTTCCCCTTTTTATCGGGAGATATTACCTTTTTCACCATAGCCCTCTATGGGTTTCCAAATATGAATTTGCAAATTGCACTAGAATAGTCTTAGTGAACGTCTTCTTGAGGGGAAATCTCAAACTCTGTGAGATGAACTAACAGAACACAAAGCAGTTTCTCAGAAAGGTTCTTTTCGGTTTTTAATGGCAGATATTCCCTTTTTCACCATAGCCTTCTATGGGCTTCGAAATTTCATTTTGCAAATTCCACAAGAACAGTCTTAGTGAAAGGCTTCTGCAGGGACAAGCTGTAACTCTGTGAGATGAATTAAGAGTACACAAAGCAGCTTCTCAGAAAGCTTCTGTTCAGTTTTTATCTTAGGATATTTCCTTTTTCACCATAGCCTTCTAAGGGCTCCAAATATCACCTTGAAAATTCCACAAGAACAGTCTTAGCGAAAGACTTCTTGAAGGGAAAGCTGTAACACTGTGAGTTGAATTAAGAGAACACAAAGTAGTTTCTCAGAAAGCTTCTTTCCAGTTTTTAACTGAAGATATTTCCTTTTTCACCATAGCCCTCTTTGGGTTTCCAATATCACTTTGCAAATTTCAAAGGAACAGTCTTAGTGAACGGCTTCTTGAGGGTAAAGATGTAACTCTGTGTGATGAACTAACAGAACACAAGGGAGTTTCTGAGAAAGCTTCTTTTCGATTTTTTTCTTAGGATATTTCCATTTTCACCATAGCCATCTATGGGCTTCCAAATATCACCTTGCAAATTCCCAAAAAACAGCCTTAGCGACAGGCCTCTTGAGGGGAAAGCTGTAATTCTGTGAGTTGAATTAACAGAAAACAAACCAGTTTCTCAGAAAGCTTCTTTTCAGTGTTTATCTTAGGGTATTTTTTTTTTCACCATTGCCCACAATGGGCTTCGAAATATCACTTTGCAAATTCCACAAGAACAGTCTTAGCAAAAGACTTCTGGAGGGGAATGCTATAACTCTGTGAGACGAATTAACAGAACACAAAGCAGTTTCTCAGAAAGTTTCTTTCCAGTTTTTAACTAAACATATTTCCTTTTTCACCATAGCCCTCTATGGGCTTCCAAGATCACTTTGCAAATTCCACAAGAACAGTCTTAGCGAAAGGCTTCTGGAGTGAAAAGCTGTAATTCTGTGAGGTGAATAAACAGAACATAAAGCAGTTTCTCAGAAATCTTCTTTCCAGTTTTTATCTTAGGATATTTCCTTTTTCACCATAGCCCTCTATGGGCTTCCAAATATCACTATGCAAATCCCACAGGAACAGTCTTAGTGAAAGGATTCTTGTTGAGAAAGCTGTAACTCGGTGAGATATATTAACAGAACACACGGCAGTTTCTCAGAGTGCTTCTTTCTAGTTTTTAACAGAAGATATTTCCTTTTTCACCATAGCCCTATATGGGCTTCCAAATGTCACTTTGAAAATTGCACAAGAACAGTCTCACTGAATGGTTCCTTGAGGGGAAAGCTGTAACACTGTGAGATTAACTAACAGAACACAAAGCAGTTTCTCAGAAAGCTTCTTCTCGGTTTTAATCATAGGATATTTCCTTTTTCACCATAGCCATCTATGGGCTTCGAAATATCACTTTGCAAATTCCACAAGTACAGTCTTAGCGGAAGGATTCTTCAGGGGAAAGCTGTGATTCTTTGAGATGAATTAACAGAATACAAAGCAGTATCTCAGAAAGCTTCTTTTCAGTTTTTAGCTGAAGATATTTCCTTTTTCACCATTGCCCTCTAAGGGCTTCCAAATATCACTTTGCAAATACCACAACAGCAGCCTTAGCGAAAGGCTTCTTGAGGGTAAAGCTGTAACTCTGTGAGTTGAATTAACAGAAAACACAGCAGTTCCTCAGAAAGTTTCTTTTCAGTTTTTATCTTAGGATATTTCCTTTTTCACCCTAGACGTCTAAAGGCTTCCAAACATCACTTGGCAAATTCCACAAGAACAGTCTTAGTGAACGGCTCCTTGAGCGGAAAGCTGTAACTCTGTGATTAACTAACAGAACAGAAAGCAGTTTCTCAGAAAGGTTCTTTTCGGTTTTTATCTTAGGATATTTCCATTTTCACCATAGCCCTCTATGTGATTCGAAATATCACTTTGCAAATTCCCCAATAATAGCTTTGGCGAAAGGCTTTTTGAGGGGAAAGGTATAACTCTGTGAGATGAATTAACAGAACACAAAGCAGTTTCTCTGAAATCTTCTTTCCAGTTTTGAACTGAAGATATTTCGTTTTTCACCATAGCCCTCCATGGCCTTCCCAATATCACATTGCAAATTCCACAAGAACAGGCTTAACGAAAGGCTTTTTGAAGGGAAAGCTGTAACTCTGTGAGATGAATTAAAGAACACAAAGCAGTTTCTCAGAAAGCTTCTTTCCGGTTTTTAAAGGAAGATATTTCCTTTTTCACCATAACCGTCTATGGCCTTCCAAATATCACTTGCAAAATTCCTCTAGAACTGTCTTATCGAAAGGCTTCTTGAGGGGAAAATTGTAACTCTGTGAGATGAATTAACAGAACACAAGGCGGTTTCTCAGAAAGGTTCTTTCCAGTTTTTAATGGAAGATATTTTGATTTTCACCATAGCCCTCTAAGGGCTTCCAAATATCACTTTGCAAATTCCACAAGAACAGTCTTAGGGAAAGGCTTCTTGAGAGGAAAGCTGTAAGCCTGTGAAATGAAATAACAGAAAAAAACGCAGTTTCTCAGAAAACCTCTTTCCAGTTTTTAACGGAAGATATTTTCTTTTTCACCATAGCCCTCTATGGGCTTCCAAATATCACTTTGAAAATTCCACAAGAACAGGCTTATCGAAAGACTTCTTGAGGGGTAATCTGTAACCCTGTGAGATGTATTAACAGAACACAAAGCACTTTCTCAGAAAGCTTCTTTCCAGTTTTTAACGGAAGATATTTCCTTTTTCACCATAGTCCTGTACGGCCTTCCAAATATCACTTTTCAAATACCACAAGAACACTCTCTGCGAAAGGCTTCTTCAGGGGAAAGCTGTAACTCTGTGAGATGAATTAAAAAAACACAAACCAGTTTCTCTGAAAGCTTCCTTCCAGTTTTTAACTGAAGATATTTCCTTTTTCACCCTAGCCCTCTATGGGCTTCCAAATATCACTTTGAAAATTTCACAACAACAGCCTTAGCGAAAGGCTTCTTGATGGGAGGGCTGTAACTCTGTGAGTTGAATTAACAGAACACAAAGCAGTTTCTCAGAAATCTTTTTTCCAGTTTTTTACGGAAGAAATTTCCTTATTCACCATAGCTCTCTTTGGACTTCCAAATATCACTTTGCAAATCCCACAAGAACATTCCTAGCGAAAGTCTTCTTGAGGGGAAAGCTGTAACTCGGTGAGGTGCATTAAGAGAACACATGGCAGTCTCTCAGAAAGCTTATTTGCAGTTTTTAAGGGAAAATATTTCCTTTTTCACCATAGACCTCTATGGGCTTCCAAATATCACTTTGCAAATTCCACAAGAAGAGTCTTAGTGATCGGCTTCTTGAGGGGAAAGCTGTAACCCTGTGAAATGAAATAACAGAACACAACGCAGTTTCTCAGAAAACCTCTTTCCAGTTTTAACAGAAGATATTTCTTTTTCACAATAGCCGTTTACGGGCTTCCAAATATCACTTTGCAAATACTACAAGAACAGGCTTAGCGAAAGGCTTCTTGAGGGCAAAGCTGTAACTCTGTGAGATGAATTAGCAGAACACAAAACAGTTTCTCAGAAAGCTTGTTTCCAGTTTTTACTGAAGATATTTCATTTTTTCAATATAGACATCTATAAGCTTCAAAATATCACATTGCAATTTCCACAATAACAGTCTAAGTGAAAGGCTTCTTGAGGGGAAAGCTGTAATCAGAAAACTTTTTCGAGTTTTTAACAGAAGATATTTTCTTTTTCACCATAGTCCTCTATGGGCTTCCAAATATCACTTTGCAAGTTCCACAAGAACAGTCTTAACGAAAGGCTTCTTGAGACTCTGTGAGATGAATTAACAGAACACAAAGTAGTTTCTCAGAAAGCTTCTTTCAAGTTTTTAACGGAAGATATTTCCTTTTTTACCACAGCCGTCTAGGGGTTTCCAAATATCACTTTGCAAATTCCACAAGAACAGTCTTAGCGAAAGACATCTTGAGGGGAAAGCTGTAACTCTGTGAGATGAATTAACAGAACACACAGCAGTTTCTAAGAAAGTTTCTTTCCATTTTTTAACTGAAGATATTTCCTTTTTCACCATAGCCCTCTATGGGCTTCCAAATATCACTTTCCAAATTCCACAAGAACAGTCTTAGCGAAAGGCTTCTTGAGGGGAAAGCTGTAACTCTGTGAGATGAATTAACAGAACACAAAGGAGTTTCTCAGAAAGCTTCTTTCCAGTTTTTAACTGAAGATATTTCGTTTTTTACCATAGCCCTCTGTGGTCTTCCAAATATCACTTTGCAAATTCCACAAGAACCGTCTTAGTGACAGGCTTCTGGAGGGGAAAGCTGTAATTCTGTGAGATGAATTAACAGAACACAAAGCAGTTTCTTAGAAAGCTTCCTTTCAGTTTTTATCTTAGGATATTTCCTTTTTCACCATACACCTCTATGGTCTTCGAAATATCACTTTGCAAATTCCACATGAATTGTCTTAGCGAAAGGCTTCTTGAGGGGAAAGCTGTAACTCTGTGAGATGAATTAACAGAACACAAAGCAGTTTCTCAGAATGTCTCTTTCCAGTTTTTAAAGGAAGATATTTCCTTTCTCACCAAAGCCCTCTATGGGCTTCCAGATATCACCTTGCAAATTCCACAAGAACAGTCTCAGTGATCGGCTTCTAGAGGGGAAAGCTACAACTCCGTGCGATGAATTAATAGAACACAATGCAGTTTCTCAGAAAGCTTCTTTTCGGTTTTTATTGTAGGATATTTCCTTTTTCACATAGCCCTCTATAGGCTTCAAAATATCACTTTGCAAATTCCATAAGAACAGTCTTAATGCATGACTTCTTTAGGTGAAATGCTGTAATTAACAGAACACAAAGCAGTTTCTCAGAAAGCTTCTTTTCATGTTTTATATAGGATATTTCCTTTTTCACCATACCCTTCTAAGGGCTTTCAAATATCACTTTGAAAATTCACCAAGAACAGTCTTAGGGAAAGGCTTCTTGAGGGGAAAGCTGTAACTCTGTGAGATGAATTAACAGAACACAAAGCAGTTTCTTTCTCAGAAAGCTTCTTTCCAGTTTTTAACGGAAGATATTTCCTTTTTCACCATAGCCCTGCATGGGCTTCCAAATATCACATTGCAAATTCCAAAAGAACTGTCTTAGGGAAAGGCTTCTTGAGGGGAAAGCTGTAACTGTGTGAGACGAATTAACAGAACACAGAGCAGTTTCTCAGAAAGCCTCTTTCCAGTTTTTAGCAGAACATATTTCTTTTTCACCATAGGCCTCTAGTTTCTTCCAAATATCACTTTGCAAACTCCACAAGAACAGTCTTAGCGAAAGGCTACTTGAGGGGAAAGCGGTAACTCTGTGAGATGAGTTGACGGAACACAAAGCAGTTTCTCAGAAAGCCTCTTTCCAGTTTTTATCAGAAGTTATTTCCTTTTTCACCATACCCCCTATGGGGCTCCAAATATCACGTTGCAAATACCACAAGAACAGTCTCAACGAAAGGCTTCCTGAGGTGAAAGCTGTAACTGTGTGGGATGAATTAACATAACACAAAGCAGTTTCTCAGAAAGCTTCTTTCCAGTTTTTAACGGAAGATGTTTCCCTTTTAACCGTAGCCCTCTATGGGCTTCCAAATATCACTTTGCAAATTCCACGTGAACAGTCTTAGCGAAAGGCTTCTTGAGGGGAAAGCTGTAAGTCTGTGAGATGAATTAACAGAACACAATGTAGTTTTTCATAAAACTTCTTTTCAGTATTATCTTAGGATATATCCTTTTTCACCATAGCCCTCTATGGGATTCTAATATCACTTTCCAATTTCCACAAAAACACTCTAAGTGAAAGGCTTCATGAGGGGAAAACTGTAACTCTGTGAGTTGAATTATCAGTAAACAAAGCAGTTGGTCAGAAATCCTCTTTCCAGTTTATGAGGAAAGATATTTCCTTTTTCACCATAGCCCTCTAAGGGCTTTAAAATATCACTTTGAAAATTCACCAAGAACAGTCTTAGGGAGAGGCTTCTTGAGGGGAAAGCTGTAACTCTGTGACATGAATTAACAGAACACAAAGCAGTTTCTTTCTCAGAAAGCTTCTTTTCAATTTTTAACTGAAGATATTTCCTTTTTCACCATAGACCTCTATGGCCTTACAAATATCACCTTGCAAATTCCACAAGAAGAGTATTAGCGAAAGGCTTCTTGAGGGGAATGCTGTAACTGTGTGAGATGAATTTATAGAACACAAAGGAGTTTCTTAGAAAGCTTCTTTAGAATTTTTAACGGAAGATAGTTCCTTTTTCACCATAGCCCTCTATGGACTTCCAAATATCACTTTGCAAATTCCACGAGAACAGTCTTAGCGAAAGGCTTCTTGAGAGGAAAGCTGTAAGTCTGTGAGATGAATTAACAGAACACAAAGTAGTATCTCAGAAAGTTTCTTTTCAGTTTTTCTTTTAGGATATTTCCTTTTCTACCATAGACCTCTACGGACTTCCAAATATCACTTTCCAAATTCCACAAGAGAAGTCTTAGCAAAAGGTTTCTTGAGGGGAAAGCTGTAACTCTGTGAGATGAATTAACAGAACACAAAGCAGTTTATCAGAAAGCTTCTTTCCAGTTTTTAACTGAAGATGTTTCCTTTTTCACCAAAGCCCTCTATGGGCTTCCAAATATCACTTTGCAAATTCCACAAGCACAGTCTCAGCGAAAGGCTTCTTGAGGGGAAAGCTGTAACTCTGTGAGATGAATTAACAAAACACAAAGCAGTTTCTCAGAAAGCTTCTTTGCACTTTTTATCTTAGGATATTTTCTTTTATACCATAGCCCTCTGAGGGCTTCCAAATATCACTTTGCAAATTACACAAGAACAGTCTTAGCGAATGGCTTCTTGAGGGGAAAGCTGTAACACTGTGAGATGAATTAACAGAACACAAAGCAGTTTCTCAGGAAGCTTATTTTCAGTTTTTAAAGGCAGATATTTCCTTTTTCACCTTAGCCCTCTACGACTTTCCAAATATCACTTTGCAATTTCCAAAAGAAAAACGTCTTCGAAAGGCTTCTTGAGGGGAAAGCTGTAACTCTGTGAGATGAATTAACAGAACACAAAGCAGTTTCTCTGAAAACTTCTTTCCAGTTTTGAACGGAAGATATTTCCTTTTTCACCATAGCATTCTATGGGCTTCCAAATATCACTTTGCAAGTTACAGAAGAACTGTCTTAGCGAAAGGCTTCTTGAGGGGAAAGCAGTAACTCTGTGAGATGAATTAACAGAAAACAAAGCAGTTTCTCAGAAAGCATCTTTCCAGTTTTTATTGGAAGATATTTCCTTTTTCACCATAAGCCTCTATGGGCTTCCAAATATCACTTTGCAAATGCCACAAGAACTGACTTAGCGAAAGGGTTCTTGAAAGGAAAGCTGTAACTCTGTGAGATGAATTAACAGAACACAAATCAGTTTCTCAGAAAGCTTCTTTCCAGTTTTTAAAGGAATATATTTCCTTTAACGCCATAGTCCTCTATGGGCTTCCAAATATCATTTTGCAAATTCCACAAGGACAGTCTTAGCGAAAGGTTTCTTGAGGGGAAAGCTGTAACTCTGTGCGATGAATTAACAGAACACGAAGTAGCTTCTCGGAACGCTTCTTTCCAGTTTTTCACGGAAGTTATTGCTTTTTTCACCATAGCCCTCTACGGGCCTCCAAATATCACTTTGCCAATTCCACAAAAACAGCCTTAGCGAGAGGCTTCTTGAAGGGAAAGCTGTAAGCACAAAGCAGTTTCTCAGAATGTTTCTTTTCAGTTTTTACCTTAGGAGATTTCCTTTGTCACCACAGCCCACCCTGGGCTTCCAAATATCACTTTGCAAATTCCACAAGAACAGTCTTAGTGAAAGGCTTCTTGAGGGCAAAGCTGTACGTTTGTGAGATCAATTAACAGAACACAAAGCCGTTTCTCAGACAGCTTCTTTCGAGTTTTTAACTGAAGATATTGCTTTTTTTACCATAGCCCTCTATGGCCTTCGAAATATCACCTTGCAAATTCCACGAAAACACACTTAGCGAAAGGCTTCTTAAAGGAAAACCTGTAACTCTGTGAGATGAATTAACAGAACACAAAGCAGCTTCTCAGAAAGCTTCTTTCCTGTTTTTAACGGAAGATATGGCTTTTTCACCATATCCTTCTATCGGCTTCCAAATATCACTTTGCCAATTCCACAAGATCAGTCTTAGCGAAAGTCTTCTTGAGGGGAATGCTGTAACTCTGTGAGATGATTTAACAGAACACAAAGCAGTTTCTCAGAAAGCTTCTTTCCAGTGTTTAACCAAAGATATTCCCTTTTTCAATAGCCATCTATGGGCTTCCAAATGTCACTTTGCCAATTCCACAAGAACAGTCTTAGCGAAAGGCTTCTTGAAGGGAAAGCTGTATCTCCGTGACATGAATTAAAAGATCAAAAAGCAGTTTCTCAGAATGCTTCTTTTCAGTTTTTAACTTAGGGTATTTCCTTTTTCAACAAATCCCGCTAAGAGCTTCTAAATATCACTTCACAAATTCCACAAGAACAGTCTTAGCGAAATCTTCTTGAGGGGAAAGCTGTAAATCTGTGAGATGAATTAAGAGAACACAAAGCAGTTTCTCAGAAAGATTATTTCCAGTTTATGACGGAAGATATTGCCTTTTTCACCATAGCCCTCTATGGGCTTCCAAATATCACTTTGCAAATTACACAAGAACAGTCTTAGCGAAAGGCTTCTTGAAGGGAAAGTAGTAACTCTGTGAGTTGAATTAACAGAACACAAAACAGTTTCTCAGAAACTTTTTTTCCAGTATTTAATGGAAGATATTTACTTTTACACCGTAACCATCTATGGCCTTCCAAATATCACTTTGCCAATTCCACAAAAACAGTCTTAGCCGAAGGCTTCTTGAGGGGAAGCTGTAACTCTGTGAGATGAATTAACAGAACACAAAGCAGTTTCTCAGACAGCTTCTTTCCTGTTTTTAACTGAAAATATTCCTTTTTCACCATAGCCCTCTATGGGCTTCCAAATATCACATTTCCAATTCCAAAAGAGCAGTCTTAGCAAAACTCTTCTTGAGGGGAAAGCTGTAACTCTGTGAGATGAATTAAAACAACACAGGGGGTTTCTCACACAGCTTCTTTCCAGTTTTTAACTGAAGATATTTCCTTTTTCACGATAGCCCTCTATGGGCTTCCAAATATCACTTTGCAAATTCCACAGGAACAGCCTTAGCGAAAGGCTTCTTGAACGGAAAGCTGTAACTCAGAAAACTTCTTTCCCGTTTTTATCGGAAGATATTTCCTTTTTCACCATAGCCCTCTATGGGCTTCCGAAAATCACTTTGCAAATTCCACAAGAATAGCCTTAGCGAAAGGCTTCCTGAGGGAAAAGTTGTAACTCTGTGAGATGAATTAACAAAACACAAAGCAGTTTCTCATACAGCTTCTTTCCTGTTTTTAACTGAAGATATTTTCTTTTTCACCATAGAACTCTGTGGGCTACGAAATATCACTTTGTAAATTCCACAAGAACAGCCTTAGCGAAAGGCTTCTGGAATGGAAAGCTGTAACTCTGTGAGATGAATTAACAGAACACAAAGCAATTTCTCAGAAAGCTTCTTTCCAGTTTTTAATGGAAGATATTTCCTTTTTCACTACAGCCCTATATGGGGTCCCAAATATCACTTTGCAAATTCCACAAGAACAGTCTTAGAGAAAGTCTTCTTGAGGGGAAAGCTGTAACACTGTGAGATGAATTAACAGAAAACAAAGCAGTTTCTCAGAAAGCTTCTTTCCAGTATTTAACGGAAGATATTTCCTTTTTCACCATAGCCCACTATGTGCTTCCAAATATCGCTGTGGAAATTCCATTCGAACAGTCCTAAGAAAAGATTTCAGGAGGGGAAAGCCGTAATTAAGTGAGATGAATTAACAGAACACAAAGAACTTTCTCAGACTGCTTCTTTCCAGTTTTTAACTAAAGATATTTCCTTTTTCACCATAGCACTCTATGGGCTTCCAAATATCACTTTGTACGTTCCGCAAGAACAACCTTGGCGAAAGGCTTCTTTAAGGAAAGCTGTAACACTGTGAGATGAATTCACAGAACACAAAGCACTTTCTCTGAAAATTTCTTTCCAGTTTTTAACGGAGGCTATTTCCTTTTTCACCATAGCCCTCTATGGGCTTCCAAATATCACTTTGCAAATTCCACAAGAACAGTCTTAGCGAAAGGTTTCTTGAGGGAAAAGTTGTAACTTGGTGAGATGAATTAACAGAACACAAAGCAGTTTCTCAGAAAGGTTCTTTAACGTTTTTAACGGAAGATATTTCCTTTTTCACCATAGCCCTCTATGGGCTCACAAATATCACTTTGCAAATTCTTCAAAAACAGTCGTAGCGAAAGACTTATTGAGGGGAAAGCTGTAATTCTGTGAGATGAATTAACAGAACACAAAGCAGGTTCCCAGACAGCTTCTTTCCAGTTTTTAACTTAAGATATTTCCTTTTTCAAAGTAGCCCTCTATGGGCTTCCAAATATCATTTTCCAAATTCCACATGAACAGCCTTAGCGAAAGGCTTCTTGAGCGGAAAGCTGTACCTCTGTGAGATGAATTAACAGAACACAAAGCACTTTCTCACACAGCTTCTCTCCAGTTTTTACCTGAAGATATTTCCTTTCTCACCATAGCCCTCCTAGGGCTTCCAAATATCACTTTGCAAATTCCACAAGAACAGCCTTAGAGAAAGGATTCTTGAAGGAAAAGGTGTAACTCGGTGAGATGAATTAACAGAGCACAAAGCAGTTTCTCAGAAAGCTTCTTTCCAGTTTTTAACAGAAGATATTTCCTTTTTCACCGTATCCCTCTATGGGATTACAAATATCACATTGCCAATTCCACAAAAACAGTATTAGCGAAAGGCTTCCTGAGGGGAATGCTGTAACTCGGTGAGATGAATGAACAGAACACAAAGCAGTTTCTCAGAAAGCTTCTTTCCAGTTTGTAACTGAAGATATTTCCTTTCTCACCATACCTCTCTATGGGCTTCCAAATATCACCTTGCAAATTCCACAAGAACAGCCTTAGCGAAAGGGTAATAGAAGGGAAAGCTTTAACTCTGTGACATGAATTAACAGAACACAAAGCAGTTCCTCAGAATTCTTCTTTTCGGTTTTTAACTTAGGATATTTCCTTTTTCACCGTAGCAATCTATGGGCTTCCAAATATCAGTTTTCAAATTCCACAAGAACAGTCTTAACGAAAGGCTTCTTGAGGGGAAAGCTGTAAATCTGTGCGATGAATTAAGAAAACACAAAGCAGTTTCTCAGAAAGCTTCTTTGCACTTTTTATCTTAGGATATTTTCTTTTATACCATAGCCCTCTGAGGGCTTCCAAATATCACTTTGCAAATTACACAAGAACAGTCTTAGCGAATGGCTTCTTGAGGGGAAAGCTGTAACACTGTGAGATGAATTAACAGAACACAAAGCAGTTTCTCAGGAAGCTTATTTTCAGTTTTTAAAGGCAGATATTTCCTTTTTCACCTTAGCCCTCTACGACTTTCCAAATATCACTTTGCAATTTCCAAAAGAAAAACGTCTTCGAAAGGCTTCTTGAGGGGAAAGCTGTAACTCTGTGAGATGAATTAACAGAACACAAAGCAGTTTCTCTGAAAACTTCTTTCCAGTTTTGAACGGAAGATATTTCCTTTTTCACCATAGCATTCTATGGGCTTCCAAATATCACTTTGCAAGTTACAGAAGAACTGTCTTAGCGAAAGGCTTCTTGAGGGGAAAGCAGTAACTCTGTGAGATGAATTAACAGAAAACAAAGCAGTTTCTCAGAAAGCATCTTTCCAGTTTTTATTGGAAGATATTTCCTTTTTCACCATAAGCCTCTATGGGCTTCCAAATATCACTTTGCAAATGCCACAAGAACTGACTTAGCGAAAGGGTTCTTGAAAGGAAAGCTGTAACTCTGTGAGATGAATTAACAGAACACAAATCAGTTTCTCAGAAAGCTTCTTTCCAGTTTTTAAAGGAATATATTTCCTTTAACGCCATAGTCCTCTATGGGCTTCCAAATATCATTTTGCAAATTCCACAAGGACAGTCTTAGCGAAAGGTTTCTTGAGGGGAAAGCTGTAACTCTGTGCGATGAATTAACAGAACACGAAGTAGCTTCTCGGAACGCTTCTTTCCAGTTTTTCACGGAAGTTATTGCTTTTTTCACCATAGCCCTCTACGGGCCTCCAAATATCACTTTGCCAATTCCACAAAAACAGCCTTAGCGAGAGGCTTCTTGAAGGGAAAGCTGTAAGCACAAAGCAGTTTCTCAGAATGTTTCTTTTCAGTTTTTACCTTAGGAGATTTCCTTTGTCACCACAGCCCACCCTGGGCTTCCAAATATCACTTTGCAAATTCCACAAGAACAGTCTTAGTGAAAGGCTTCTTGAGGGCAAAGCTGTACGTTTGTGAGATCAATTAACAGAACACAAAGCCGTTTCTCAGACAGCTTCTTTCGAGTTTTTAACTGAAGATATTGCTTTTTTTACCATAGCCCTCTATGGCCTTCGAAATATCACCTTGCAAATTCCACGAAAACACACTTAGCGAAAGGCTTCTTAAAGGAAAACCTGTAACTCTGTGAGATGAATTAACAGAACACAAAGCAGCTTCTCAGAAAGCTTCTTTCCTGTTTTTAACGGAAGATATGGCTTTTTCACCATATCCTTCTATCGGCTTCCAAATATCACTTTGCCAATTCCACAAGATCAGTCTTAGCGAAAGTCTTCTTGAGGGGAATGCTGTAACTCTGTGAGATGATTTAACAGAACACAAAGCAGTTTCTCAGAAAGCTTCTTTCCAGTGTTTAACCAAAGATATTCCCTTTTTCAATAGCCATCTATGGGCTTCCAAATGTCACTTTGCCAATTCCACAAGAACAGTCTTAGCGAAAGGCTTCTTGAAGGGAAAGCTGTATCTCCGTGACATGAATTAAAAGATCAAAAAGCAGTTTCTCAGAATGCTTCTTTTCAGTTTTTAACTTAGGGTATTTCCTTTTTCAACAAATCCCGCTAAGAGCTTCTAAATATCACTTCACAAATTCCACAAGAACAGTCTTAGCGAAATCTTCTTGAGGGGAAAGCTGTAAATCTGTGAGATGAATTAAGAGAACACAAAGCAGTTTCTCAGAAAGATTATTTCCAGTTTATGACGGAAGATATTGCCTTTTTCACCATAGCCCTCTATGGGCTTCCAAATATCACTTTGCAAATTACACAAGAACAGTCTTAGCGAAAGGCTTCTTGAAGGGAAAGTAGTAACTCTGTGAGTTGAATTAACAGAACACAAAACAGTTTCTCAGAAACTTTTTTTCCAGTATTTAATGGAAGATATTTACTTTTACACCGTAACCATCTATGGCCTTCCAAATATCACTTTGCCAATTCCACAAAAACAGTCTTAGCCGAAGGCTTCTTGAGGGGAAGCTGTAACTCTGTGAGATGAATTAACAGAACACAAAGCAGTTTCTCAGACAGCTTCTTTCCTGTTTTTAACTGAAAATATTCCTTTTTCACCATAGCCCTCTATGGGCTTCCAAATATCACATTTCCAATTCCAAAAGAGCAGTCTTAGCAAAACTCTTCTTGAGGGGAAAGCTGTAACTCTGTGAGATGAATTAAAACAACACAGGGGGTTTCTCACACAGCTTCTTTCCAGTTTTTAACTGAAGATATTTCCTTTTTCACGATAGCCCTCTATGGGCTTCCAAATATCACTTTGCAAATTCCACAGGAACAGCCTTAGCGAAAGGCTTCTTGAACGGAAAGCTGTAACTCAGAAAACTTCTTTCCCGTTTTTATCGGAAGATATTTCCTTTTTCACCATAGCCCTCTATGGGCTTCCGAAAATCACTTTGCAAATTCCACAAGAATAGCCTTAGCGAAAGGCTTCCTGAGGGAAAAGTTGTAACTCTGTGAGATGAATTAACAAAACACAAAGCAGTTTCTCATACAGCTTCTTTCCTGTTTTTAACTGAAGATATTTTCTTTTTCACCATAGAACTCTGTGGGCTACGAAATATCACTTTGTAAATTCCACAAGAACAGCCTTAGCGAAAGGCTTCTGGAATGGAAAGCTGTAACTCTGTGAGATGAATTAACAGAACACAAAGCAATTTCTCAGAAAGCTTCTTTCCAGTTTTTAATGGAAGATATTTCCTTTTTCACTACAGCCCTATATGGGGTCCCAAATATCACTTTGCAAATTCCACAAGAACAGTCTTAGAGAAAGTCTTCTTGAGGGGAAAGCTGTAACACTGTGAGATGAATTAACAGAAAACAAAGCAGTTTCTCAGAAAGCTTCTTTCCAGTATTTAACGGAAGATATTTCCTTTTTCACCATAGCCCACTATGTGCTTCCAAATATCGCTGTGGAAATTCCATTCGAACAGTCCTAAGAAAAGATTTCAGGAGGGGAAAGCCGTAATTAAGTGAGATGAATTAACAGAACACAAAGAACTTTCTCAGACTGCTTCTTTCCAGTTTTTAACTAAAGATATTTCCTTTTTCACCATAGCACTCTATGGGCTTCCAAATATCACTTTGTACGTTCCGCAAGAACAACCTTGGCGAAAGGCTTCTTTAAGGAAAGCTGTAACACTGTGAGATGAATTCACAGAACACAAAGCACTTTCTCTGAAAATTTCTTTCCAGTTTTTAACGGAGGCTATTTCCTTTTTCACCATAGCCCTCTATGGGCTTCCAAATATCACTTTGCAAATTCCACAAGAACAGTCTTAGCGAAAGGTTTCTTGAGGGAAAAGTTGTAACTTGGTGAGATGAATTAACAGAACACAAAGCAGTTTCTCAGAAAGGTTCTTTAACGTTTTTAACGGAAGATATTTCCTTTTTCACCATAGCCCTCTATGGGCTCACAAATATCACTTTGCAAATTCTTCAAAAACAGTCGTAGCGAAAGACTTATTGAGGGGAAAGCTGTAATTCTGTGAGATGAATTAACAGAACACAAAGCAGGTTCCCAGACAGCTTCTTTCCAGTTTTTAACTTAAGATATTTCCTTTTTCAAAGTAGCCCTCTATGGGCTTCCAAATATCATTTTCCAAATTCCACATGAACAGCCTTAGCGAAAGGCTTCTTGAGCGGAAAGCTGTACCTCTGTGAGATGAATTAACAGAACACAAAGCACTTTCTCACACAGCTTCTCTCCAGTTTTTACCTGAAGATATTTCCTTTCTCACCATAGCCCTCCTAGGGCTTCCAAATATCACTTTGCAAATTCCACAAGAACAGCCTTAGAGAAAGGATTCTTGAAGGAAAAGGTGTAACTCGGTGAGATGAATTAACAGAGCACAAAGCAGTTTCTCAGAAAGCTTCTTTCCAGTTTTTAACAGAAGATATTTCCTTTTTCACCGTATCCCTCTATGGGATTACAAATATCACATTGCCAATTCCACAAAAACAGTATTAGCGAAAGGCTTCCTGAGGGGAATGCTGTAACTCGGTGAGATGAATGAACAGAACACAAAGCAGTTTCTCAGAAAGCTTCTTTCCAGTTTGTAACTGAAGATATTTCCTTTGTCACCATACCTCTCTATGGGCTTCCAAATATCACCTTGCAAATTCCACAAGAACAGCCTTAGCGAAAGGGTAATAGAAGGGAAAGCTTTAACTCTGTGACATGAATTAACAGAACACAAAGCAGTTCCTCAGAATTCTTCTTTTCGGTTTTTAACTTAGGATATTTCCTTTTTCACCGTAGCAATCTATGGGCTTCCAAATATCAGTTTTCAAATTCCACAAGAACAGTCTTAACGAAAGGCTTCTTGAGGGGAAAGCTGTAAATCTGTGCGATGAATTAAGAAAACACAAAGCAGTTTCTCAGAAAGCTTCTTTAAAGTTTTTAACGGAAGATATTTCCATTTTCACCGTCGCCCTCTATGGGCTTCCAAATATCACTTTGCAAATTCCACAAGAAGTCTTAGCAAAAGGCTTCGTGAGGGGAAAGCAGTAACCCTGTGAGATGAATTAACAGAACACGAAAGAGTTTCTCTGAAAGTTTCTTTCCATTTTTTAACGGAAGATATATCCTTTTACTCCATAGACCTCTATGGGCTTCCAAATATCTCTTTGACAATTCCACAAGAACAGTCTTAGCGAAAGGCTCCTTGAGGGGAAATCTCTAACACTGCGAGATGAATTAACAGAACACAAAGTAGTTTCTCAGAAAGCTTTTTTATCGTTTTTAACGGAAGATGTTTCCTTTTTTGCCGTAGCCCTCTATGGGCTTCCAAATAGCACTTTGCAAATTCCACAACAAAAGCATTAGCGAAAGGCTTCTTGAGGGGAAAGCTGTTACTCTGTCAGATGAATTAACAGAACACAAAGCAGTTTCTCAGAAAGCTTCTTTCCAGATTTTAACTGAACAGATTTCCTTTTTCACCATCGCCATCTAAGGGCTTACAAATCTCACTTTGCAAATTCCACAAGAACAGTCTTAGCGAAAGGCTTCTTGATGGGAAAGCTGTAATTCTGTGAGATGAATTAACAGAACACAAACCAGTTTCTCAGAAAGCTTCTTTCCAGTTTTTAACTGAAGATACTTCCTTTTTCACCATAGCACTCTAAGGGCTTCCGAATATCACTTTGCAAATTCCAGAAGAACAGCCTCAGCGAAAAGCTTCTTGAGGGAAAAGCTGTAACTCTGTGAGATGAATTAACAGAACACAAAGTAGTTTCTCAGAAAGCTTCTTTCCAGTTTTTAACGGAAGAGATTTCTTTTACCCCATAGCCCTCTAGGGGCTTCCAAATATGACTTTGCAAATTCCACAACTAAAGCATTAGTGAAAGGCTTCTTGAGGGGAAAGCTGAAACTCTGTGAGATGAAATAACAGAGCACAAAGCAGTTTCTCAGAATGCTTCTTTTAAATTTTTATCTTAGGATATTTCCTTTTTCACCATAGCCCTCTATGGGTTTCCAAATATCACTTTGCAAATTCCACAAGAACAGTCTTACCACACGACTTCATGAGTGGAAAGCTGTAACTCTGTGAGTAGGATTAAGAGAACACAAAACTGTTTCTAAGTAAGCTTCTTTCCAGTTTTTAACAGAAGATATTTCCTTTTTCGCCATAGCCCTCTATGGGCTTCAAAATATCACTTTGCAAATTCCAAAAGAACAGTCTTAGCGAAAGGCTTCTTGAAGGGAAAGCTGTAACTCTGTGAGATGAATTAACAGAACACAAATCAGTTACTCAGAAAGCTTCTTTCCAGTTATTTACGGAAGATATATGCTTTTTCACCGTAGCCCTCCATGGGCTTCCAAATATCTCTTTCCAAATTCCACAAATACCGTCTTAGCATAAGGCTTCTTGAGGGGAAAGCTGTAACTCTGTGAGATCAATTAACAGAACACAAAGCAGTTTCTCCGAAAGCTTCTTTCCAGTTTTTAACGGAAGATATTTCCTTTTTCACCATAGCCGTCTATGGGCTTCCAAATATCACTTTGCAAATTCCACAAGGACAGTCGTAGCGAAAGGCTTCTTGAGGGGAAATCTGTTACTCTGTGAGATGAATTAACAACACAAAGCAGTTTCTCAGAAAGCTTCTTTCCAATTTTTAAAGGACGATATTGCCTTTTTCACCGTATCCCTCTATGGGTTTCGAAATATCACTTTGCAAATTCCACAAGAACAGTCTTAGCGAAAGGCTTCTTGAGGGGAAATCTGTAAATCTGTGAAATGAATTAAGAGAACACAAAGCAGTTTCTCAGAAAGTTTCTTTCCAGTTTTTAACGGAAGATATTTCCTTTTTCACCATAGCCCTCTAAGGGCTTCCAAATATCACTTTGCAAAATCCACAAGAACAGTCTTAGCGAAAGTCTCCTTGAGGGGAAAGCTGTAACTCTTTCAGATGAATTCACAGAACACAAAACAGTTTCTCAGAAAGCTTCTTTCCCGTTTTTGACGGAAGATATTTCCTTTTTCACCATAGCCCTCTAAGGGCTTACAAGTATCACTTTACAAATACCACAAGAACAGTCTTAGCGAAAGGCTTCTTGAGGGCAAAGCTGTAACTCTGTGAGATGAATTAACAGAAAACAAAGCAGTTTCTCAGACAGCTGCTTTCCAGTTTTTAACGGAAGATATTTCCTTTTTCACCATAGCCCTCTACGGGCTTCCAAATATGACTTTGCCAATTCCACAAGAACAGCCTTAGCGAAAGGCTTCTTGATGGGAATGCTGTAATTCTGTGATATGAATTAACAAAACACAAAGCAGTTTCTCAGAAAGCTTCTTTTCAGTTTTTAACTTAGGATACTTCCTTTTTCACTGAAGCCCTCTATGGGCTTCCAAATATCACTTTGCAAATTCCCCAACAACAGTCTTAGCGAAAGGTTCTTGAGGGGAAATCTGTAACTCTGTGAGATGAATTAACAGAACACAAAGCAGTTTCTCAGAAAGGTTCTTTAACGTTTTTAACGGAAGATAATTTCTTTTTCACCATAGCCCTCTAAGGCCTTCCAAATATCATTTTGCCAATTCCAAAAGAACAGCCTTAGCGAAAGGTTTCTTGAGGGGAAAGCTGTAACTCTGTGAGATGAATTAAGAGAACACAAAGCAGTTTCTCAGAATGCTTCTTTTCAGTTTTTAACTTAGGATATTTCCTTTTTCACTGAAGCCCTCCATGGGCTTCCAAATATCACTTTGCAAATTCCGCAAGAACAGTCTTAGCGAAACGCTTCTTGAGAGGAAAGCTCTAAGCCTGTGAGATGAATTTAGAGAACAAAAGTAGTTTCTCAGAAAGCTTCTTTCCAGTTTTTAACGGAAGATATTTCCTTTTTCACCATAGACCTCTATGGGCTTCCAAATATCACTTTCGAAATTCCACAAGAACAACCTTAGCGAAAGGCTTCTTGAAGGCAGAGCTCTAACTCTGTGAGTTGAATTAAGAGAACACAAAGCAGTTTCTAAGAAGGCTTCTTTCCAGTTTTTTACGAAAGATATTTTCTTTTTCATGATAGCCCTCTATGGGCTTCCAAATATCTCTTTGCAAATTCCACAAATACAGTCTTAGCAAAAGGCTTCTTGAGGGGAAACTGTAACTCTGTGAGTTGAATTAATACAACACAAAGCAGTTTTTCACAAAGCTTCCTTCCAGTTTTTAATGGAAGATAATTCCTTTTTCACCATAGCCCTCTATGGTCTTCCAATATCACTTTCCAAACACCACAAGAACAGCCTTAGCGAAAGGCTTCTTGAAGGGAAAGCTGTAACTCTGTGAGATGAATTAACAGAACATAAAGCAGTTTCTCAGAGTGCTTCTTTCCAGTTTTTAACGGAAGATAATTCCTTTTTCACCGTATCCGTCTAAGGGTTTCCAAATATCACTTTGCAAACTCCCCACGAACAGTCTTAGCAAAAGGCTTCTTCAGGGGAAAGCTGTAACTCTGTGAGAAGAATTAGCACAACACAAAGCAGTTTCTCAGAAAGCTTCTTTCCAGTTTTTAACAGAAGATATTTCCTTTTTCACCATAGATCTCTATGGGCTTCCTAATATCACTTTACAAATTCCACAAGAACAGTCTTAGCGAAAGGCTTCTTGAGGGGAAAGCAGTAACTCTGTGAGATGAATTAATAGAACACAAAGCAGTCTCTCAGAAAGCTTCTTTCCAGTTTTTCACCGAAGCTATTTCCTTTTTCACCATAGCCCTCTATGGGCTTCCAAATATCACTTTCCAAATTCCACAAGAGCAGTCTTAGCGAAAGGCTTCTTGAGGAGAAAGCTGTAATTCTGTGAGATGAATTAACAGAGCACAAAGCCGTTTCTCAGAAAGCTTCTTTCCAGTTTTTAACGGAAGGTATTTCGTTTTTCACCAGAGCTCTTTATGGGCTTCCAAATATCACTTTGCAAATTCCCAAAGAGCAGTCTTAGCGAAAGGTTTCTTGAGGGGAAAGGTGTAACTCTGTGAGATGAATTAACAGAACACAAATCAGTTACTCAGAAAGCTTCTTTCCAGTTATTTACGGAAGATATATGCTTTTTCACCGTAGCCCTCCATGGGCTTCCAAATATCTCTTTGCAAATTCCACAAATACCGTCTTAGCATAAGGCTTCTTGAGGGGAAAGCTGTAACTCTGTGAGATCAATTAACAGAACACAAAGCAGTTTCTCCGAAAGCTTCTTTCCAGTTTTTAACGGAAGATATTTCCTTTTTCACCATAGCCGTCTATGGGCTTCCAAATATCACTTTGCAAATTCCACAAGGACAGTCGTAGCGAAAGGCTTCTTGAGGGGAAATCTGTTACTCTGTGAGATGAATTAACAACACAAAGCAGTTTCTCAGAAAGCTTCTTTCCAATTTTTAAAGGACGATATTGCCTTTTTCACCGTATCCCTCTATGGGTTTCGAAATATCACTTTGCAAATTCCACAAGAACAGTCTTAGCGAAAGGCTTCTTGAGGGGAAATCTGTAAATCTGTGAAATGAATTAAGAGAACACAAAGCAGTTTCTCAGAAAGTTTCTTTCCAGTTTTTAACGGAAGATATTTCCTTTTTCACCATAGCCCTCTAAGGGCTTCCAAATATCACTTTGCAAAATCCACAAGAACAGTCTTAGCGAAAGTCTCCTTGAGGGGAAAGCTGTAACTCTTTCAGATGAATTCACAGAACACAAAACAGTTTCTCAGAAAGCTTCTTTCCCGTTTTTGACGGAAGATATTTCCTTTTTCACCATAGCCCTCTAAGGGCTTACAAGTATCACTTTACAAATACCACAAGAACAGTCTTAGCGAAAGGCTTCTTGAGGGCAAAGCTGTAACTCTGTGAGATGAATTAACAGAAAACAAAGCAGTTTCTCAGACAGCTGCTTTCCAGTTTTTAACGGAAGATATTTCCTTTTTCACCATAGCCCTCTACGGGCTTCCAAATATGACTTTGCCAATTCCACAAGAACAGCCTTAGCGAAAGGCTTCTTGATGGGAATGCTGTAATTCTGTGATATGAATTAACAAAACACAAAGCAGTTTCTCAGAAAGCTTCTTTTCAGTTTTTAACTTAGGATACTTCCTTTTTCACTGAAGCCCTCTATGGGCTTCCAAATATCACTTTGCAAATTCCCCAACAACAGTCTTAGCGAAAGGTTCTTGAGGGGAAATCTGTAACTCTGTGAGATGAATTAACAGAACACAAAGCAGTTTCTCAGAAAGGTTCTTTAACGTTTTTAACGGAAGATAATTTCTTTTTCACCATAGCCCTCTAAGGCCTTCCAAATATCACTTTGCCAATTCCAAAAGAACAGCCTTAGCGAAAGGTTTCTTGAGGGGAAAGCTGTAACTCTGTGAGATGAATTAAGAGAACACAAAGCAGTTTCTCAGAAATCTTCTTTGCAGTTTTTAACTGAAGATATTTCCTTTTTCACCATAGCCCTACATGGGCTACCAACTATCACTATGCAAATTTACAAGAAGAGTCTTCGTGAACGGCTTCTTGAGGGGAAGCTGTAACTCTGTGAGATGATTTAACAGAACACAAAGCAGTTTCTCAGAAAGCTTCTTTTCAGTTTTTATCTTAGGATATTTCCTTTTTCACCATAGCCCTCTATGGGCTTCCAAATATCTCTTTGCAAATTCCACAAGAACAGTCATAGCAAATGGCTCCTTGAGGGGAAAGCTGTAACCCTATGAGATGAATTATCAGAACACAAAGCAGTTTCTCAGAACGCTTCTTTTCAGTTTTTAACTACAGTTATTTCCTTTTTCACCATAGCTCTCTACGGGCTTCCAAATATCACTTTGCAAATTCCACAAGAACAGTCTTAGCGAAAGGTGTCTTGAGGGGAAAGCTGTAACTCTGTGAGATGTATTAACAGAACACAAAGCAGTTTCTCAGAAACTTCCATCCAGTTTTTAACGGAAGATATTTCCTTTTTCCCTGTAGCCACCTAAGGGCTTCCAAATATCACTTTGCAAATTCCACAAGAGCAGTCTTAGCGAAAGGAATCTTGTGGGGAAAGCTGTAACTCTGTGAGATGAATTAACGTAACACAAAGCAGTTTCTCAGAAAGGTTATTTTCAATTTTTATCTTAGGATATTTCCTTTTTCACCATAGCTCTCTACGGGCTTCCAAATATCACTTTGCAAATTCCACAAGAACAGTCTTAGCGAAAGGTGTCTTGAGGGGAAAGCTGTAACTCTGTGAGATGTATTAACAGAACACAAAGCAGTTTCTCAGAAACTTCCATCCAGTTTTTAACGGAAGATATTTCCTTTTTCCCTGTAGCCACCTAAGGGCTTCCAAATATCACTTTGCAAATTCCACAAGAGCAGTCTTAGCGAAAGGAATCTTGTGGGGAAAGCTGTAACTCTGTGAGATGAATTAACGTAACACAAAGCAGTTTCTCAGAAAGGTTATTTTCAATTTTTATCTTAGGATATTTCTTTTTTCACCATAGCACTCTATGGGCTTCCAAAAATCACCTTGCAAATTCCACAAGAACAGTCTTAGCGAAAGACTTCTGGACGTGAAAGCTGTAACTCTGTGAGATGAATTAACGGAACACGAAGCAGTTTCTCAGAAAGCTTATTTTCAGTTCTTATCTTAGGATATTTCATTTTTCACCATATTCCTCTATGGGCTTCCAAATATCACTTTGCAAATTCCACAAGAACACTCTTCACGAAAAGCTTCTTGAGGGGAAAGCTGCAACTCTGTGAGATGAATTAACAGTACACATAGCAGTTTCTCAGAAAGCTTCTTTCCAGTTTTTAACTGAAGATATTTCCTTTTTCACCATAGCCCTCTGTGAGCTTGCAAATATCACTTTGCAAATTCCACAAGAACAACCTTGGCGAACGGATTCTTGAGGGGTAAGCTCTAACTCTGTGAGATTAATTAGCAGAACATAAAGCAGTTTCTCAGAAATCTTCCTTGCATATTTTAACGGAAGATATCTCATTTTCACCCTAGCCCTCTATGGGCTTCCAAATATCACTTTGCAAATTCCACAAGAACAGTCTTAGCGAAAGGCTTCTTGAGGGGAAAGCTGTATCTCTGTTCGATGAATTAACAGAACACAAAGCAGTTTCCCAGAAATCTTCTTTGCAGTTTTTATCTTAGGATATTTCCTTTTTCACCATAGCCCGCTGTGGGCTTCCAAATGTCACTTTGCAAGTTTCACAAGAACAGTCTTAGCGAAAGGCTTCTTGAGGGTAAAGCTGTACCTCTGTGAGATGAATTAACAGAACACAAAGCAGTTTCTCAGAAAGCTTCTTTCCACTTTTTAACGGAAGATATTTCCTTTTTCACCATGGCCCTCTATGGGCTTTCAAATATCACTTTGCATATTCCACAAGAACAGTCTTAGGGAAAGCCTTCTTGAGGGTAAAGCTGTAACTCTGTGAGATGAATTAACAGAACACAAAACAGTTTCTCAGAAAGCTTCTTTCAAGTTTTTAATTAAAGTTATTTCCTTTTTCACCATAGTCCTCTATGGGCTTCCAAATATTACTTTCCAAATTTCACAAGAACAATCTTAGTGAACGGCTTCTTGAGGGGAAAGCTGTACCTCTGTTAGGTGAACTATCAGAAAACAAAGCAGTTTCTCAGAAATCTTCTTTTCGGTTTTTATGTTAGTATATTTCCTTTTTCACCATAGCCCTTTATGGGCTTCCAAATATCACTTTGCAAATTCCACAAGAACAGTCTTAGCGAAAGGCTTCTTGAGGGGAAAGCTGTAACTCTCTGAGATGAATTAACAGAACACAAAACAGTTTCTCAGAAAGCCTCTTTTCACTTTTTTTTAATATTACATGCTTAATTTCTTTTTTATTTATATAATTTTGTGTAACAATCACTCATGAAATATCAGAATTCTTATTACTTAGTACATAAAGAATATTCAACAAATATTGTTGCAGTAGAAATCTAGTCACGTATGAGCAGGGCAGGAGAGGGCTCCCCTCTTCCACACACCATATGTGTTGGGAGACCCTCAGGTGATGGTCAAGGGGTTGTTAACTGTTTCTCTAAAGTAGTAATTGGTCATACCTGGTGTCAAGGAAAGGCAGGCTTCTAATAGAAAACACCTGAAACTGATCAGCAACTTCCCAATGAGATCTCATGAGTGAGGAGAAGTAAGGCAAGATCCCGGAAGTATGCCAATGTATAAAACCCCAAGTCAAGAATTCAAGCTGTGCACTTGGCTTCTCAATTCTCCCACTTGGCCCTCTTCCAGGTTGTACTTCCCTTCTTTTCCTTTCTGTTTTAAAGCCTTTTAATAATCCTTCACTCCTGCTCTGAGAATTACCTCTGTCTCACTTTCTGCCTATGCCCCTTAGTGGAATTCCTTCTGAGGAAGCAAGAATGGAGGGTGCTGCAAACCTATACAGATTCGCCGCCAATATCTCCAGAACTCAGATGTCTTCCACAGGTAATAACATTGCTTTAAATATTTTTCATAATTATATCATGCTAAAAAACTAAGTATAACAGTGTCAAATACAAATAAAATTAAAGCTTTTTGAATTCTATTTTACTTTACACGTTTTTTTAAATCAAGTATGATTTTTCCTGGTGCAATTAAATTATAATTCTTTTCATATTTATATTTAATCATTTTATATAGAATTATTTTATATTTCTAGTACTTATTATTCTAGTATATCTCCTTTAGGCTTACTTTGTGTCTCACTTTTATAAAAATAAGTAAAATATATATTTGATACATTACAATAACTTAGCAAAATGCTCAGGTATAATGCTATTTAAAAATTAATATACCATATTTATATAATAATGCTATAATTTTCTCATAAAATAATAAATATTTTTAATGTTTGAAATTACAGGATGATAAGTGGTCTTTAATTTATTCCCCTTGTTTGAATTTTCAGTAGTGAATATGTTCTTTCAAAAATATTTTTATGATAAATTCGAAATGCATACAATAGTGGATTACCTCTAGGTACTCATCATTCATTTCACCAACATCAACACTTGTCCAATTCCTTTTATCTTCACTCACTTCTCCCCATTTCCTCCAACTGCATTCCTGCCACAACTGCTGACTCAAACCGTTCAAAGGATTGTTTGGTCAATCCTTTTGTAACAATTTAGTTATGTGCTTTTCCTAAAAAATAAGTGGAAGATTATTTTTTACTTTTTATTTTTTTAAATTATTTATTTCAATTTTGTGGGTATATAGTAGATGTATGTATTTATAGGGTGCATGAGATGTTCTGATTCAGGCATGCAATGAATAATAATCACATCATGTAAAATGGGGTATCCATTCTCTCAAGCATTTATCCTTTGTGTTACAAGCAATCCAATTAGACTCTTTTAGTTATTTTAAAATGCAGTTACATTATTACTGACTATAGTCGCCTTGTTGTGCTATCAAATACTAGATCTTATTTATTCTTTCTGTTTTTTTGTACCCATTAACCATCTCCAGCTTTGCCTCAAACCCCCACTACCCTTCCCAGCCTCTGATAACCATGCTTCTACTCTCTATCTCCATGAGTTCAATTGTTTTGATTTTTAGATCTCACAAATAAGTGAGAACATGAAATTAGAATTATTATTAAACAGATCTCAAAATGTGACTTAGTTGCGTATCTTCTCCTCCTCTCCCTGTATCAACCTGTTTCAGCCGGGAAGCCTCTAGTGGGAAGGAGGGATGTGGTTGGTTGCTTTTTTTTTTTTTTTTTTTTTTATATATTTTAAGTTCTAGGGTACATGAGCATAACGTGCAGGTTTGTTACATATGTATACTTGTGCCCTGTTGCTGTGCTGCACCCATCAACTCGTCAGCACCCATCAATTCGTCATTTACATCAGGTATAACTCCCAATGCAATCCCTCCCCCCTCCCCCCTCCCCATGATAGGCCCCGGTGTGTGATGTTCCCCTTCCCGAGTCCAAGTGATCTCATTGTTCAGTTCCCACCTATGAGTGAGAACATGCGGTGTTTGGTTTTCTGTTCTTGTGATAGTTTGCTAAGAATGATGGTTTCCAGCTGCATCCATGTCCCTACAAAGGACACAAACTCATCCTTTTTAATGGCTGCATAGTATTCCATGGTGTATATGTGCCACATTTTCTTAATCCAGTCTGTCACTGATGGACATTTGGGTTGATTCCAAGTCTTTGCTATTGTGAAGAGTGCCGCAATAAACATACGTGTGCATGTGTCTTTATAGCAGCATGATTTATAATCCTTTGGGTATATACCCAGTAATGGGATGGCTGGGTCATATGGTACGTCTAGTTCTAGATCCTTGAGGAATCGCCATACTGTTTTCCATAATGATTGAACTAGTTTACAATCCCACCAACAGTGTAAAAGTGTTCCTATTTCTCCACATCCTCTCCAGCACCTGTTGTTTCCTGACTTTTGAATGATGGCCATTCTAACTGGTGTGAGATGGTATCTCAGTGTGGTTTTGATTTGCATTTCTCTGATGGCCAGTGATGATGAGCATTTTTTCATGTGTCTGTTGGCTGTATGAATGTCTTCTTTTGAGAAATGTCTGTTCATATCCTTTGCCCACTTTTTGATGGGGTTGTTTGTTTTTTCCTTGTAAATTTGTTTGAGGTCTTTGTAGGTTCTGGATATTAGCCTTTGTCAGATTAGTAGATTGCAAAAATTTTCTCCCATTCTGTAGGTTGCCTGTTCACTCTGATGGTAGTTTCTTTTGCTGTGCAGAAGCTCTTTAGTTTAATGAGATCCCATTTGTCAATTTTGGCTTTTGCTGCCATTGCTTTTGGTGTTATAGACATGAAGTCTTTGCCCATGCCTATGTCCTGAATGGTACTCCCTAGGTTTTCCTCTAGGGTTTTTATGGTATTAGGTCTAACGTTTAAGTCTCTAATCCATCTTGAATTAATTTTCGTATAAGGAGTAAGGAAAGGATCCAGTTTCACCTTCCTGCTTATGGCTAGCCAATTTTCCCAGCACCATTTATTAAATAGGGAATCCTTTCCCCATTTCTTGTTTCTCTCAGGTTTGTCAAAGATCAGATGGCTGTAGATGTGTGGTATTATTTCTGAGGACTCTGTTCTGTTCCATTGGTCTATATCTCTGTTTTGGTACCAGTACCATGCTGTTTTGGTGACTGTAGCCTTGTAGTGTAGTTTGAAGTCAGGTAGCGTGATGCCTCCAGCTTTGTTCTTTTGACATAGGATTGTCTTGGAAATGCGGGCTCTTTTTTGGTTCCATATGAACTTTAAAGCATTTTTTTCCAATTCTGTGAAGAAACTCATTGGTAGCTTGATGGGGATGGCATTGAATCTATAAATAACCTTGGGCAGTATGGCCATTTTCACAATATTGATTCTTCCTATCCATGAGCATGGTATGTTCTTCCATTTGTTTGTGTCCTCTTTTATTTCATTGAGCAGTGGTTTGTAGTTCTCCTTGAAGAGGTCCTTTACATCCCTTGTAAGTTGGATTCCTAGGTGTTTTATTCTCTTTGAAGCAATTGTGAATGGAAGTTCATTCATGATTTTGCTCTCTGTTTGTCTGTTACGGGTGTATACGAATGCTTGGGATTTTTGCACATTAATTTTGTATCCTGAGACTTTGCTGAAGTTGCTTATCAGCTTAAGGAGATTTCGGGTTGAGACAATGGGATTTTCTAAATATACAATCATGTCATCTGCAAAGAGGGACAATTTGACTTCTTCTTTTCCTAACTGAATCCCCTTGATTTCTTTCTCTTGCCTGATTGCCCTAGCCAGGACTTCCAACACTATGTTGAATAGGAGTGGTGAGAGAGGGCATCCCTCTCTTGTGCCAGTTTTCAAAGGGAATTTTTCCAGGTTTTGCCCATTCAGTATGATATTGGCTGTGGGTTTGTCATAAATCGCTCTTATGATTTTGAGGTATGTTCCATCAATACCAAATTTATTGAGCGTTTTTAGCATGAAGCGCTGTTGAATTTTGTCGAAAGCCTTTTCTGCATCGATTGAGATAATGATGTGGTTCTTGTCTTTGGTTCTGTTTATATGCTGGATTATGTTTATTGATTTGCGAATGTTGAACCAGCCTTGCATCCCAGGGATGAAGCCCACTTGATCATGGTGGATAAGCTTTTTGATGTGCTGTTGAATACGGTTTGCCAGTATTTTATTGAGGATTTTTGCATCGATGTTCATCAGGGATATTGGTCTAAAATTCTCTTTTTTGTTGTGTCTCTGCCAGGCTTTGGTATCAGGATGATGTTGGCCTCATAAGATGAGTTAGGGAGGATTCCCTGTTTTTCTATTGATTGGAATAGTTTCAGAAGGAATGGTACCAGCTCCTCCTTGTACCTCTGGTAGAATTCAGCTGTGAATCCATCTGATCCTGGACTTTTTTTCGTTGGTAGGCTATTAATTATTGCCTCAATTTCAGAGCCTGCTATTGGTCTATTCAGGGATTCAACTTCTTCCTGGTTTAGTCTTGGAAGAGTGTAAGTGTCCAGGAAATTTTCCATTTCTTCTAGATTTTCTAGTTTATTTGCGTAGAGGTGTTTATAGTATTCTCTGGTGGTAGTTTGTATTTCTGTGGGGTCGGTGGTGATATCCCCTTTATCATTTTTAATTGCGTCGATTTGATTCTTCTCCCTTTTCTTCTTTATTAGTCTTGCTAGCGGTCTGTCAATTTTGTTGATCTTTTCAAAAAACCAACTCCTGGATTCATTGATTTTTTGGAGGGATTTTTGTGTCTCTATCTCCTTCAGTTCTGCTCTGATCTTAGTTATTTCTTGCCTTCTGCTAGCTTTTGAATGAGTTTGCTCTTGCTTCTCTAGTTCTTTTAATTGCGATGTTAGAGTGTCAATTTTAGATCTTTCCTGCTTTCTCTTGTGGGCATTTAGTGCTATAAATTTCCCTCTACACACTGCTTTAAATGTGTCCCAGAGATTCTGGTATGTTGTATCTTTGTTCTCATTGGTTTCAAAGAACATCTTTATTTCTGCCTTCATTTCGTCATGTACCCAGTAGTCATTCTGGAGCAGGTTGTTCAGTTTCCATGTAGTTGAGCGGTTTTGATTGAGTTTCTTAGTCCTGAGTTCTAGTTTGATTGCATTGTGGTCTGAGAGACAGTTTGTTACAATTTCTGTTCTTGTACTTTTACTGAGGTGTGCTTTACTTCCAACTATGTGGTCAATTTTGGAATAAGTGCGATGTGGTGCTGAGAAGAATGTATATTCTGTTGATTTGGGGTGGAGAGTTCTATAGATGTCTATTAGGTCTGCTTGCTGCAGAGATGAGTTCAATTCCTGGATATCCTTGTTAATTTTCTGTCTCGTTGATCTGTCTAATGTTGACAGTGGAGTGTTGAAGTCTCCCACTATTATTGTATGGGAGTCTAAGTCTCTTTGTAAATCTCTAAGGACTTGCTTTATGAATCTGGGTGCTCCTGTATTGGGTGCATATATATTTAGGATAGTTAGCTCTTCCTGTTGAATTGATCCCTTTACCATTATGTAATGGCCTTCTTTGTCTCTTTTGATCTTTGATGGTTTAAAGTCTGTTTTATCAGAGACTAGTATTGCAACCCCTGCTTTTCTGTGTTCTCCATTTGCTTGGTGAATCTTCCTCCATCCCTTTATTTTGAGCCTATGTATGTCTCTGCGTGTGAGATGGGTCTCCTGAATACAGCAGACTGATGGGTCTTGACTCTTTATCCAGTTTGCCAGTCTGTGTCTTTTAATTGGAGCATTTAGTCCATTTACATTTAAGGTTAATATTGTTATGTGTGAACTTGATCCTACCATTATGATATTAACTGGTTATTTTGCTCGTTAGTTGATGCAGTTTCTTCCTAGCCTTGATGGTCTTTACATTTTGGCATGTTTTTGCAATGGCTGGTACCGGTTGTTCCTTTCCATGTTTAGTGCTTCCTTCAGGGTCTCTTGTAAGGCAGGCCTAGTGGTGACAAAATCTCTAAGCATTTGCTTATCTGTAAAGGGTTTTATTTCTCCTTCACTTATGAAACTTAGTTTGGCTGGATATGAAATTCTGGGTTGAAAATTCTTTTCTTTAAGAATGTTGAATATTGGCCCCCACTCTCTTCTGGCTTGTAGAGTTTCTGCCAAAAGATCTGCTGTTAGTCTGATGGGCTTCCCTTTGTGGGTAACCCGACCTTTCTCTCTGGCTGCCCTTAAGATTTTTTTCTTCATTTCAACTTTGGTGAATCTGGCAATTATGTGTCTTGGAGTTGCTCTTCTCGAGGAGTATCTTTGTGGTGTTCTCTGTATTTCCTGGATTTGAATGTTGGCCTGCCCTACTAGGTTGGGGAAGTTCTCCTGGATGATATACTGAAGAGTGTTTTCCAACATGGTTCCATTCTCCCCCTCACTTTCAGGCACCCCAATCAGACGTAGATTTGGTCTTTTACATAATCCCATACTTCTTGCAGGCTTTGTTCATTTCTTTTTCTTCTTTTTTCTTTTGATTTCTCTTCTCGCTTCATTTCGTTCATTTGATCCTTAATCGCTGATACTCTTTTCCAGTTCATCGAGTCGGTTACTGAAGCTTGTGCATTTGTCACGTATTTCTCGTGTCATGGTTTTCATCTCTTTCATTTCGTTTATGACCTTCTCTGCATTAATTATTCTAGCCATCAATTCTTTCACTTTTTTTTCAAGACTTTTGGTTTCTTAGCGCTGGGTAGGTAATTCCTCCTTTAGCTCTGAGAAGTTTGATGGACTGAAGCCTTCTTCTATCATCTCGTCAAAGTCATTCTCCGTCCAGCTTTGATCCGTTGCTGGCGATGAGCTGCGCTCCTTTGCCGGAGGAGATGCGCTCTTATTTTTTGAAATTCCAGCTTTTCGGCCATGCTTTTTCCCCATCTTTGTGGCTTTATCTGCATCTGGTTTTTAACGGAAGATATTTCCTTTTTCATCATAGCCCTCTATGGGCTTCCAAATATCACTTTGCAAATTTCACAAAATCTGTCTTAGTGAACGGCTTATTGAGGTGAAAGCTGTAACTCTGTGAGATGAATTAACAGAACACAAAGCAGTTTCTCAGAAAGCTCCTTTCCAGTTTTTAACTGAAGATATTTCCTTTTTCACCATAGCCCTCTATGGGCTTCCAAATATCACTTTGCAAATTCCACAAGAACAGTCTTAGCGAAAGGCTTCTTGAGGGAAAAGCTGTAATCAGAAAGCTTCTTTCGAGTTTTTAACTGAAGATATTTCATTTTACACCATAGCCCTCTAAGGACTTAGAAAATATTACTTTGCGAATTCCACAAGAACAGTCTTAGCGAAAGGCTTCTTGAGGAAAAAGCTGTAAGTATGTGAAATGAATTAACAGAACACAGAGCAGTTTCTCAGAAAGCTTCTTTCCAGTTTATAACGGAACATATTTCCTTATTCACCATAGTCATCTATGGCCTTCTAAATACCACTTTCCAAATGACACAAGAACAGTTCTAGCGAAAGACTTCTTGAGGGGAAAGCTGTAACTCAGTGAGATGAATTAAGAGAACACAAAGCAGTTTCTCAGAGAGCTTCTTTCCAGTTTTCAACTGAAGATATTTCCTTTTTAACCATAGCCCTATGTGGGCTTCTAAATATCACTTTGCAAATTCCACAAGAACAGACTTAGTAAAGTTCTCCTTGAGGGGAAAGCTGTAACTCTTTGAGATGAATTAACAGAACACAAAGCAGTTTCTCAGAAAGCTTCTTTCCAGTTTTTAACGAAAGATATTTCCTTTTTCACCAAAGCCCTCTATGGGCTTCCAAATATCAGTTTGAAAATTCCACAAGAACAGTCTTAGCGAAAGGCTTCTTGAGGAAAAAGCTGTAAGTATGTGAAATGAATTAACAGAACACAGAGCAGTTTCTCAGAAAGCTTCTTTCCAGTTTTTAACGGAAGAGAATTCCTTTTTCACCATAGTCCTCTCTGGGCTTCCAAATATCACTTTGCAAATCCCACAAGAACAGTCTTAGTGAAAAGCTTCTTGAGGGGAAAGCTGTAACTCTGTGAGATGAATTAACAGAACAAAAAGCAGTTTCTCAGAAAGCTTCTTTCCAGTTTTTAACGGAGGATATTTCCTTTTTCACCATAGCCCTCTATGGGCTTCTAAATATCACGTTCTAAATTCCACAAGAAAAGTCTTAGCGAAAGACTTCTTGAGGGGAAAGCTATAGCTCTGTGAGATAAAGTAACAGAACACAAAGCTGTTTCTCAGAAAGCTTATTTTCAGTTTTTATCTTAGGTTATTTCCTTTTTCACTGTAGACCACTGTAGGCTTCAAATATCACTTTCCAAATTCCACAAGAACAGTCTTAGTGTACGACTTCTTGAGGGGGAAGCTGTAACTCTGTGAGAAAAACTAACACAACACAAAGCAGTTTCTCAGACAGCTTCTTTTCGGTTTTTATCTTAGGATATTTCCATTTTCACCATAGCCCTCTATGGGCTTCCAAATATCATTTTGCAAATTTCACAAGAACAGTCTTTGTGAACGACTTCTTGAAGGGAGAGCTGTAACTCTGTGAGATGAATTAACAGAACACAAAGCAGTTTCACAGAAAGCTTCATTTGAGTTTTTATCTTTGGATGTTTTCTTTTTCACCATTGTCCTCAATGGGCCTCCAAATTTCACTTTGCAAATTCCACAAGAATAGTCTTAGTGAGCTTCTTCTTGAGGGGAAAGCTGTAATTCTGTGAGATGCATTAACAGAACACAAAGCAGTTTCTCAGAAAGCTTCTCTCCAGTTTAAAACGGAGGATATTTCCTTTTATTCCATAGCCCTCTATGGGCTTCCAAATATCACTTTGCAAGTTTCACAAGAACAGTCTTAGCGAAAGGCTTCCTGAGGGGAAAGTTGTAACTCTGTGAGATGAATTAACAGAACACAAAGCAGTTTTTCAAAAAGCTTATTTTCAGTTTTTAACGGAAGATATTTCCTTTTTGAACATAACCCTCTATGGGCCTCTAAATATCACTTTGAAAATTCCACAAGAACAATATTAGCGAAAGGCTTTTAGAGGGAAATGTTGTAACTATGTGAGATGAATTAACAGAACACAAAGCAGTTTCTCAGAAAGCTTCTTTACAGTTTTTATCTTAAGATATTTCCTTTTTCACCATAGCCCTCTATGGGCTTCCAAATATCACTTTGCAAATTCCACAAGAACAGTCTTAGCGAAAGAATTATTGAGGGGAAAGCTGTAACTCTGTGAGGTGAATTAACAGAACAAAAAGGAGTTTCTCAGAAAGCTTCTTTCCGCTTTTTAACTGAAGATATTTCCTTTTTCACCATAGCGCACTATGGGCTTCCAAATATCACTTTGCAAATCCCACTAGAACAGTCTTATCGAAAGGCTTCTTGAGGGGAAAGCTGTAACTAGGTGAGGTCTATTATCAGAACACATGGCAGTTTCTCAGAAAGCTTCTTTCCAGTTTTTAACTGAAGATATTTCCTTTTTCACCATAGCCCTCTATGGGCTTCAAAATATCACATTGCAAATTCGACAACAACAACCTCAGCGAAAGGCTTTTAGAGGGAAATGTTCTAACGCTGTGAGATGAATTTACAGAACACAAAGCAGTTTCTCAGAAAGCTTCCTTCCTGTTTTTAACGGAAAATAATTCCTTTTTTACCATAGCCCTCTATGGGATTCTAAATATCACTTTCCAAACTTCAGAAGAACAGTCTTAGTGAACGGCCTCTTGAGGGGAAATCTGTAACTCTCTGAGATGAATTAACAGAACACAAAGCAGTTTCTCAAAAAGCTTCTTTTCGGATTTTATCTTACTATATTTCCTTTTTCAACGTAGCCCTCTATGGTCTTCCAAATATCACTTTGCAAATTACACTAGAACAGACTTTGTGAATGACTTCTTGAAGGGAAAGCTGTAACACTCTGAGATGAATGAACAGAACACAAAACAGTTTCTCAGAAAGCTTCTTTTCAGTTTTTATCTTAGGATATTTCCTTTTTCAGCATAGCCCTCTATGGGCTTCCAAATATCACTTTGCAAATTCCAGAAAAACAGTCTTAGCGAAAGGCTTCTTGAGGGTAAAGCTGCAAAACTGTAAGATGAATTTACAGAACACAAAACATTTTCTCGGCAACCTACTTTTCAGTTTTTACCTTAGGATATTTCCTTTTTCACCATAGCCCTCTATGGGATTCCAAATATCACTTTGCAAATTCCACATGAAGAGTCTTAGCGAAAGGCTTCTTGAAGGGAAAGCTGTAACTCTGTGAGATGAATTAACGGAACACAAAGAATTTTCTCACAAAGCTTCTTTCCAGTTTTTAACTGAAGATATTTCCTTTTTCACCATAGCCCTCTATGGGCTTCTAAATATCACTTTGCAAATTCCACAAGAACAGTCTTAGCGAAAGGCTTCCTTAGGGGAAAGCTGTAACTCTGTGAGATGAATTAACAGAACACAAAGTAGTTTCTCAGAAAGCTTCTTTACAGTTTTTATCTTAGGATATTTCCTTATTCACCATAGCCCTCTATGGGCTTCCAAATATCACTTTGCAAATTCCACAAGAAGAGTCTTAGCGAAAGGCTTCTTGAGATGAAAGCTGTAATGAGAAAGCTTCTTTCCAGTTTTTAATGGAAGATATTTCCTTTTACACCATAGACCTCTATGGACTTCCATATATCACTTTTCAATTCCACAAGCCCTGTCTTAGCGAAAGGCTTCTTGAGGGGAAAGCTGTAACACTGTGAGATGAATTAACAGAACACAAAGCAGTTTCTCGGAAAGCTTCTTTCCAGTTTTTAACTGAAGATATTTCCTTTTTCACCATAGCCCTCTATCGGCTTCCAAATATCACATTACAAATTCAACAAGAAAAGCCATCGCGAAAGTCTTCTTGAGGGGAAAGCTGTAAATCTGTGATTGAATTAACAGAACACAAAGCAGTTTCTCAGAAACTTCTTTTCAGTTTTTATCTTAGGATATTTCCTTTTTCACCATAGCCATCTATAGGCTTCCAAATATCACTTTGCAAATTCCACAAGAACAGACTTAGCGAAACGCTTCTTGAGGGGAAAATTGTAACTCTGTGAGATGAATTAACAGAACACAAAGCAGTTTCTCGGAAAGCTTCTTTCCACTTTTTAACGCAAGATATTTCCTTTTTCGCCTTAGCCCTCTAAGGGATTCCAAATATCACTTTGCAAATTCCACAAGAACAGTCTTAGTGAAAGGCTTCTTGAGGGCAAAGCTGTAACTCTGGAGACGAAATAACAGAACACAAAGCAGTTTCTCAGAAAGCTTCTTTTCTGTTTTTTCCTTAGGATATTTCCTTTTTCACCGTAGCAGTCTATGGACATCCAAATATCACTTTGCATATTCCAAAAGAACAGTCTTAATGATCAGCTTCATGATAGGAAAGCTGTAATTCTGTGAGATTAATTAACGGAACACAAAGCAGTTTCTCAGAAAGGTTCTTTCCAGTTTTTAACGGAAGATATTTCCTTTTTCACCATAGCCCACTATGGGCTTCAAAATATCACTTTGCAAATTCCACAGGAACATTGTTAGCGAAAAACTTCTGGAGGGGAAAACTGTAACTCTGTGAGATGAATTAACAGAAAACAAAGCAGTTTCTCAGAAATCTTCTTTCCAGTTTTTAACGAAAGATATTTCCTTTTTCACCATAGCCCTCTATGGGATTAAAAATATCAGTTTGCAAATTTCACAAGAACAGTCTTAGTGAAGGGCTTCTAGAGGGGAAAGCTGTAACACTGTGAGATGAACTAACACAACACACAGCAGTTTCTCAGACAGCTTCTTTTCGGTTTTTATCTTTGGATATTTCCATTTTCAAAATAGCCCTCCATGGGCTTCCAAATATCACTTTGCAAATTCCACAAGAACAGTCTAAAAGAAAGGCTTCTTGAGGGGAAAGCTGTAACTCTGTGAGATGAATTAACAGCACACAAAGCTGTTTCTCAGAGAGCTTCTTTTCAGTTTTTATCTTAGGATATTTCCTTTTTCACCAGAGACCTCTATGGGCTTCCAAATATGACTTGGCAAATTCCACAAGAACAGTCTTAGTGAAAGGTTTCTTGAGGGGAAATCTGTACCTCTGTGAGATGAATTCACAGAAAACAAAGAGGTTTCTGAGAAAGCGTTCTTCCAGTTTTCAAAGGAAGATATTTCCTTTTTCACCATAGCCCTGTAAGGGCTTCCAAATATCATTTTGCAAATTCCACAAGAACAGGCATAGCGAAAGGCTTCTTGAGGGAAAATCTGTAATCAGAAAGCTTCTTTCAAGTTTTTAACTGAAGATATTTCCTTTTTCCCCATAGCCCTCTATGAACTTCCAAATATCACTTTGAAAACTCCACAAGAACAGTCTTAGTGATCGACTTCTTGAGGGGAAAGCTATAACTCCGTGAGATGAGTTAAGAGAACACAATGCAGTTTCTCAGAAAGTTTCTTTTCGGTTTTTAGCGTAGGATATTTCCTTTTTCAACAGAGCCCTCTATGTTCTTCCAAATATCACTTTGCAAATTCCACAAGAACATTCTTAATGAATGGCTTCTCGAGGGGAAAGCTGTAACTCTGTGAGATGAAATAACAGAACACAAAGCAGTTTCTCAGAAAGCTTCTTTCCGATTTTTAATGGAAGATATTACCTATTTCTCCAAAGCCCTCTACGGGTTTCCAAATGTCACTTTGCAAATTCCACAAGAACAGTCTTAGGGAAAGGCTTCTTGAGGGGAAAGCTGTAACTCTGTGAGATGAATTAACAGAACACAAAGCAGTTTCTCAGAAAGCTTCTTTCCAGTTTTTAACGGAAGATATTTCCTTTTTCACCATAGCCCTCTAAGGTTTCTAAATATCACTTTCCAAATTCCACAAGAACAGTCTTAGCGAAAGGATTCTTGAGTGGAAAGCTGTAACTCGGTGAGATAAATGAATAGTACACAAAGCAGTTTCTCAGAAAGCTTCTTTCCAGTTTTTAACTGACGATATTTCATTTTTTACCATAGCCCACTATGAGCTTCCAAATATCACTTCGCAAATTCCACAAGAAGAGTCTTAGCGAAAGGCTTCTTGAGGAGAAAGCTGTAACTCTGTGAGATGAATTAACAGGACACAAAGCACTTTCTCAGAAAGCTTCTTTCCAGTTTATAACGGAACATATTTCCTTATTCACCATAGTCATCTATGGCCTTCTAAATACCACTTTCCAAATGACACAAGAACAGTTCTAGCGAAAGACTTCTTGAGGGGAAAGCTGTAACTCAGTGAGATGAATTAAGAGAACACAAAGCAGTTTCTCAGAGAGCTTCTTTCCAGTTTTCAACTGAAGATATTTCCTTTTTAACCATAGCCCTATGTGGGCTTCTAAATATCACTTTGCAAATTCCACAAGAACAGACTTAGTAAAGTTCTCCTTGAGGGGAAAGCTGTAACTCTTTGAGATGAATTAACAGAACACAAAGCAGTTTCTCAGAAAGCTTCTTTCCAGTTTTTAACGAAAGATATTTCCTTTTTCACCAAAGCCCTCTATGGGCTTCCAAATATCAGTTTGAAAATTCCACAAGAACAGTCTTAGCGAAAGGCTTCTTGAGGAAAAAGCTGTAAGTATGTGAAATGAATTAACAGAACACAGAGCAGTTTCTCAGAAAGCTTCTTTCCAGTTTTTAACGGAAGAGAATTCCTTTTTCACCATAGTCCTCTCTGGGCTTCCAAATATCACTTTGCAAATCCCACAAGAACAGTCTTAGTGAAAAGCTTCTTGAGGGGAAAGCTGTAACTCTGTGAGATGAATTAACAGAACAAAAAGCAGTTTCTCAGAAAGCTTCTTTCCAGTTTTTAACGGAGGATATTTCCTTTTTCACCATAGCCCTCTATGGGCTTCTAAATATCACGTTCTAAATTCCACAAGAAAAGTCTTAGCGAAAGACTTCTTGAGGGGAAAGCTATAGCTCTGTGAGATAAAGTAACAGAACACAAAGCTGTTTCTCAGAAAGCTTATTTTCAGTTTTTATCTTAGGTTATTTCCTTTTTCACTGTAGACCACTGTAGGCTTCAAATATCACTTTCCAAATTCCACAAGAACAGTCTTAGTGTACGACTTCTTGAGGGGGAAGCTGTAACTCTGTGAGAAAAACTAACACAACACAAAGCAGTTTCTCAGACAGCTTCTTTTCGGTTTTTATCTTAGGATATTTCCATTTTCACCATAGCCCTCTATGGGCTTCCAAATATCATTTTGCAAATTTCACAAGAACAGTCTTTGTGAACGACTTCTTGAAGGGAGAGCTGTAACTCTGTGAGATGAATTAACAGAACACAAAGCAGTTTCACAGAAAGCTTCATTTGAGTTTTTATCTTTGGATGTTTTCTTTTTCACCATTGTCCTCAATGGGCCTCCAAATTTCACTTTGCAAATTCCACAAGAATAGTCTTAGTGAGCTTCTTCTTGAGGGGAAAGCTGTAATTCTGTGAGATGCATTAACAGAACACAAAGCAGTTTCTCAGAAAGCTTCTCTCCAGTTTAAAACGGAGGATATTTCCTTTTATTCCATAGCCCTCTATGGGCTTCCAAATATCACTTTGCAAGTTTCACAAGAACAGTCTTAGCGAAAGGCTTCCTGAGGGGAAAGTTGTAACTCTGTGAGATGAATTAACAGAACACAAAGCAGTTTTTCAAAAAGCTTATTTTCAGTTTTTAACGGAAGATATTTCCTTTTTGAACATAACCCTCTATGGGCCTCTAAATATCACTTTGAAAATTCCACAAGAACAATATTAGCGAAAGGCTTTTAGAGGGAAATGTTGTAACTATGTGAGATGAATTAACAGAACACAAAGCAGTTTCTCAGAAAGCTTCTTTACAGTTTTTATCTTAAGATATTTCCTTTTTCACCATAGCCCTCTATGGGCTTCCAAATATCACTTTGCAAATTCCACAAGAACAGTCTTAGCGAAAGAATTATTGAGGGGAAAGCTGTAACTCTGTGAGGTGAATTAACAGAACAAAAAGGAGTTTCTCAGAAAGCTTCTTTCCGCTTTTTAACTGAAGATATTTCCTTTTTCACCATAGCGCACTATGGGCTTCCAAATATCACTTTGCAAATCCCACTAGAACAGTCTTATCGAAAGGCTTCTTGAGGGGAAAGCTGTAACTAGGTGAGGTCTATTATCAGAACACATGGCAGTTTCTCAGAAAGCTTCTTTCCAGTTTTTAACTGAAGATATTTCCTTTTTCACCATAGCCCTCTATGGGCTTCAAAATATCACATTGCAAATTCGACAACAACAACCTCAGCGAAAGGCTTTTAGAGGGAAATGTTCTAACGCTGTGAGATGAATTTACAGAACACAAAGCAGTTTCTCAGAAAGCTTCCTTCCTGTTTTTAACGGAAAATAATTCCTTTTTTACCATAGCCCTCTATGGGATTCTAAATATCACTTTCCAAACTTCAGAAGAACAGTCTTAGTGAACGGCCTCTTGAGGGGAAATCTGTAACTCTCTGAGATGAATTAACAGAACACAAAGCAGTTTCTCAAAAAGCTTCTTTTCGGATTTTATCTTACTATATTTCCTTTTTCAACGTAGCCCTCTATGGTCTTCCAAATATCACTTTGCAAATTACACTAGAACAGACTTTGTGAATGACTTCTTGAAGGGAAAGCTGTAACACTCTGAGATGAATGAACAGAACACAAAACAGTTTCTCAGAAAGCTTCTTTTCAGTTTTTATCTTAGGATATTTCCTTTTTCAGCATAGCCCTCTATGGGCTTCCAAATATCACTTTGCAAATTCCAGAAAAACAGTCTTAGCGAAAGGCTTCTTGAGGGTAAAGCTGCAAAACTGTAAGATGAATTTACAGAACACAAAACATTTTCTCGGCAACCTACTTTTCAGTTTTTACCTTAGGATATTTCCTTTTTCACCATAGCCCTCTATGGGATTCCAAATATCACTTTGCAAATTCCACATGAAGAGTCTTAGCGAAAGGCTTCTTGAAGGGAAAGCTGTAACTCTGTGAGATGAATTAACGGAACACAAAGAATTTTCTCACAAAGCTTCTTTCCAGTTTTTAACTGAAGATATTTCCTTTTTCACCATAGCCCTCTATGGGCTTCTAAATATCACTTTGCAAATTCCACAAGAACAGTCTTAGCGAAAGGCTTCCTTAGGGGAAAGCTGTAACTCTGTGAGATGAATTAACAGAACACAAAGTAGTTTCTCAGAAAGCTTCTTTACAGTTTTTATCTTAGGATATTTCCTTATTCACCATAGCCCTCTATGGGCTTCCAAATATCACTTTGCAAATTCCACAAGAAGAGTCTTAGCGAAAGGCTTCTTGAGATGAAAGCTGTAATGAGAAAGCTTCTTTCCAGTTTTTAATGGAAGATATTTCCTTTTACACCATAGACCTCTATGGACTTCCATATATCACTTTTCAATTCCACAAGCCCTGTCTTAGCGAAAGGCTTCTTGAGGGGAAAGCTGTAACACTGTGAGATGAATTAACAGAACACAAAGCAGTTTCTCGGAAAGCTTCTTTCCAGTTTTTAACTGAAGATATTTCCTTTTTCACCATAGCCCTCTATCGGCTTCCAAATATCACATTACAAATTCAACAAGAAAAGCCATCGCGAAAGTCTTCTTGAGGGGAAAGCTGTAAATCTGTGATTGAATTAACAGAACACAAAGCAGTTTCTCAGAAACTTCTTTTCAGTTTTTATCTTAGGATATTTCCTTTTTCACCATAGCCATCTATAGGCTTCCAAATATCACTTTGCAAATTCCACAAGAACAGACTTAGCGAAACGCTTCTTGAGGGGAAAATTGTAACTCTGTGAGATGAATTAACAGAACACAAAGCAGTTTCTCGGAAAGCTTCTTTCCACTTTTTAACGCAAGATATTTCCTTTTTCGCCTTAGCCCTCTAAGGGATTCCAAATATCACTTTGCAAATTCCACAAGAACAGTCTTAGTGAAAGGCTTCTTGAGGGCAAAGCTGTAACTCTGGAGACGAAATAACAGAACACAAAGCAGTTTCTCAGAAAGCTTCTTTTCTGTTTTTTCCTTAGGATATTTCCTTTTTCACCGTAGCAGTCTATGGACATCCAAATATCACTTTGCATATTCCAAAAGAACAGTCTTAATGATCAGCTTCATGATAGGAAAGCTGTAATTCTGTGAGATTAATTAACGGAACACAAAGCAGTTTCTCAGAAAGGTTCTTTCCAGTTTTTAACGGAAGATATTTCCTTTTTCACCATAGCCCACTATGGGCTTCAAAATATCACTTTGCAAATTCCACAGGAACATTGTTAGCGAAAAACTTCTGGAGGGGAAAACTGTAACTCTGTGAGATGAATTAACAGAAAACAAAGCAGTTTCTCAGAAATCTTCTTTCCAGTTTTTAACGAAAGATATTTCCTTTTTCACCATAGCCCTCTATGGGATTAAAAATATCAGTTTGCAAATTTCACAAGAACAGTCTTAGTGAAGGGCTTCTAGAGGGGAAAGCTGTAACACTGTGAGATGAACTAACACAACACACAGCAGTTTCTCAGACAGCTTCTTTTCGGTTTTTATCTTTGGATATTTCCATTTTCAAAATAGCCCTCCATGGGCTTCCAAATATCACTTTGCAAATTCCACAAGAACAGTCTAAAAGAAAGGCTTCTTGAGGGGAAAGCTGTAACTCTGTGAGATGAATTAACAGCACACAAAGCTGTTTCTCAGAGAGCTTCTTTTCAGTTTTTATCTTAGGATATTTCCTTTTTCACCAGAGACCTCTATGGGCTTCCAAATATGACTTGGCAAATTCCACAAGAACAGTCTTAGTGAAAGGTTTCTTGAGGGGAAATCTGTACCTCTGTGAGATGAATTCACAGAAAACAAAGAGGTTTCTGAGAAAGCGTTCTTCCAGTTTTCAAAGGAAGATATTTCCTTTTTCACCATAGCCCTGTAAGGGCTTCCAAATATCATTTTGCAAATTCCACAAGAACAGGCATAGCGAAAGGCTTCTTGAGGGAAAATCTGTAATCAGAAAGCTTCTTTCAAGTTTTTAACTGAAGATATTTCCTTTTTCCCCATAGCCCTCTATGAACTTCCAAATATCACTTTGAAAACTCCACAAGAACAGTCTTAGTGATCGACTTCTTGAGGGGAAAGCTATAACTCCGTGAGATGAGTTAAGAGAACACAATGCAGTTTCTCAGAAAGTTTCTTTTCGGTTTTTAGCGTAGGATATTTCCTTTTTCAACAGAGCCCTCTATGTTCTTCCAAATATCACTTTGCAAATTCCACAAGAACATTCTTAATGAATGGCTTCTCGAGGGGAAAGCTGTAACTCTGTGAGATGAAATAACAGAACACAAAGCAGTTTCTCAGAAAGCTTCTTTCCGATTTTTAATGGAAGATATTACCTATTTCTCCAAAGCCCTCTACGGGTTTCCAAATGTCACTTTGCAAATTCCACAAGAACAGTCTTAGGGAAAGGCTTCTTGAGGGGAAAGCTGTAACTCTGTGAGATGAATTAACAGAACACAAAGCAGTTTCTCAGAAAGCTTCTTTCCAGTTTTTAACGGAAGATATTTCCTTTTTCACCATAGCCCTCTAAGGTTTCTAAATATCACTTTCCAAATTCCACAAGAACAGTCTTAGCGAAAGGATTCTTGAGTGGAAAGCTGTAACTCGGTGAGATAAATGAATAGTACACAAAGCAGTTTCTCAGAAAGCTTCTTTCCAGTTTTTAACTGACGATATTTCATTTTTTACCATAGCCCACTATGAGCTTCCAAATATCACTTCGCAAATTCCACAAGAAGAGTCTTAGCGAAAGGCTTCTTGAGGAGAAAGCTGTAACTCTGTGAGATGAATTAACAGGACACAAAGCACTTTCTCAGAAAGCTTCTTTCCGCTTTTTAACTGAAGATATTTCCTTTTTCACCATAGCGCACTATGGGCTTCCAAATATCACTTTGCAAATCCCACTAGAACAGTCTTATCGAAAGGCTTCTTGAGGGGAAAGCTGTAACTAGGTGAGGTCTATTATCAGAACACATGGCAGTTTCTCAGAAAGCTTCTTTCCAGTTTTTAACTGAAGATATTTCCTTTTTCACCATAGCCCTCTATGGGCTTCAAAATATCACATTGCAAATTCGACAACAACAACCTCAGCGAAAGGCTTTTAGAGGGAAATGTTCTAACGCTGTGAGATGAATTTACAGAACACAAAGCAGTTTCTCAGAAAGCTTCCTTCCTGTTTTTAACGGAAAATAATTCCTTTTTTACCATAGCCCTCTATGGGATTCTAAATATCACTTTCCAAACTTCAGAAGAACAGTCTTAGTGAACGGCCTCTTGAGGGGAAATCTGTAACTCTCTGAGATGAATTAACAGAACACAAAGCAGTTTCTCAAAAAGCTTCTTTTCGGATTTTATCTTACTATATTTCCTTTTTCAACGTAGCCCTCTATGGTCTTCCAAATATCACTTTGCAAATTACACTAGAACAGACTTTGTGAATGACTTCTTGAAGGGAAAGCTGTAACACTCTGAGATGAATGAACAGAACACAAAACAGTTTCTCAGAAAGCTTCTTTTCAGTTTTTATCTTAGGATATTTCCTTTTTCAGCATAGCCCTCTATGGGCTTCCAAATATCACTTTGCAAATTCCAGAAAAACAGTCTTAGCGAAAGGCTTCTTGAGGGTAAAGCTGCAAAACTGTAAGATGAATTTACAGAACACAAAACATTTTCTCGGCAACCTACTTTTCAGTTTTTACCTTAGGATATTTCCTTTTTCACCATAGCCCTCTATGGGATTCCAAATATCACTTTGCAAATTCCACATGAAGAGTCTTAGCGAAAGGCTTCTTGAAGGGAAAGCTGTAACTCTGTGAGATGAATTAACGGAACACAAAGAATTTTCTCACAAAGCTTCTTTCCAGTTTTTAACTGAAGATATTTCCTTTTTCACCATAGCCCTCTATGGGCTTCTAAATATCACTTTGCAAATTCCACAAGAACAGTCTTAGCGAAAGGCTTCCTTAGGGGAAAGCTGTAACTCTGTGAGATGAATTAACAGAACACAAAGTAGTTTCTCAGAAAGCTTCTTTACAGTTTTTATCTTAGGATATTTCCTTATTCACCATAGCCCTCTATGGGCTTCCAAATATCACTTTGCAAATTCCACAAGAAGAGTCTTAGCGAAAGGCTTCTTGAGATGAAAGCTGTAATGAGAAAGCTTCTTTCCAGTTTTTAATGGAAGATATTTCCTTTTACACCATAGACCTCTATGGACTTCCATATATCACTTTTCAATTCCACAAGCCCTGTCTTAGCGAAAGGCTTCTTGAGGGGAAAGCTGTAACACTGTGAGATGAATTAACAGAACACAAAGCAGTTTCTCGGAAAGCTTCTTTCCAGTTTTTAACTGAAGATATTTCCTTTTTCACCATAGCCCTCTATCGGCTTCCAAATATCACATTACAAATTCAACAAGAAAAGCCATCGCGAAAGTCTTCTTGAGGGGAAAGCTGTAAATCTGTGATTGAATTAACAGAACACAAAGCAGTTTCTCAGAAACTTCTTTTCAGTTTTTATCTTAGGATATTTCCTTTTTCACCATAGCCATCTATAGGCTTCCAAATATCACTTTGCAAATTCCACAAGAACAGACTTAGCGAAACGCTTCTTGAGGGGAAAATTGTAACTCTGTGAGATGAATTAACAGAACACAAAGCAGTTTCTCGGAAAGCTTCTTTCCACTTTTTAACGCAAGATATTTCCTTTTTCGCCTTAGCCCTCTAAGGGATTCCAAATATCACTTTGCAAATTCCACAAGAACAGTCTTAGTGAAAGGCTTCTTGAGGGCAAAGCTGTAACTCTGGAGACGAAATAACAGAACACAAAGCAGTTTCTCAGAAAGCTTCTTTTCTGTTTTTTCCTTAGGATATTTCCTTTTTCACCGTAGCAGTCTATGGACATCCAAATATCACTTTGCATATTCCAAAAGAACAGTCTTAATGATCAGCTTCATGATAGGAAAGCTGTAATTCTGTGAGATTAATTAACGGAACACAAAGCAGTTTCTCAGAAAGGTTCTTTCCAGTTTTTAACGGAAGATATTTCCTTTTTCACCATAGCCCACTATGGGCTTCAAAATATCACTTTGCAAATTCCACAGGAACATTGTTAGCGAAAAACTTCTGGAGGGGAAAACTGTAACTCTGTGAGATGAATTAACAGAAAACAAAGCAGTTTCTCAGAAATCTTCTTTCCAGTTTTTAACGAAAGATATTTCCTTTTTCACCATAGCCCTCTATGGGATTAAAAATATCAGTTTGCAAATTTCACAAGAACAGTCTTAGTGAAGGGCTTCTAGAGGGGAAAGCTGTAACACTGTGAGATGAACTAACACAACACACAGCAGTTTCTCAGACAGCTTCTTTTCGGTTTTTATCTTTGGATATTTCCATTTTCAAAATAGCCCTCCATGGGCTTCCAAATATCACTTTGCAAATTCCACAAGAACAGTCTAAAAGAAAGGCTTCTTGAGGGGAAAGCTGTAACTCTGTGAGATGAATTAACAGCACACAAAGCTGTTTCTCAGAGAGCTTCTTTTCAGTTTTTATCTTAGGATATTTCCTTTTTCACCAGAGACCTCTATGGGCTTCCAAATATGACTTGGCAAATTCCACAAGAACAGTCTTAGTGAAAGGTTTCTTGAGGGGAAATCTGTACCTCTGTGAGATGAATTCACAGAAAACAAAGAGGTTTCTGAGAAAGCGTTCTTCCAGTTTTCAAAGGAAGATATTTCCTTTTTCACCATAGCCCTGTAAGGGCTTCCAAATATCATTTTGCAAATTCCACAAGAACAGGCATAGCGAAAGGCTTCTTGAGGGAAAATCTGTAATCAGAAAGCTTCTTTCAAGTTTTTAACTGAAGATATTTCCTTTTTCCCCATAGCCCTCTATGAACTTCCAAATATCACTTTGAAAACTCCACAAGAACAGTCTTAGTGATCGACTTCTTGAGGGGAAAGCTATAACTCCGTGAGATGAGTTAAGAGAACACAATGCAGTTTCTCAGAAAGTTTCTTTTCGGTTTTTAGCGTAGGATATTTCCTTTTTCAACAGAGCCCTCTATGTTCTTCCAAATATCACTTTGCAAATTCCACAAGAACATTCTTAATGAATGGCTTCTCGAGGGGAAAGCTGTAACTCTGTGAGATGAAATAACAGAACACAAAGCAGTTTCTCAGAAAGCTTCTTTCCGATTTTTAATGGAAGATATTACCTATTTCTCCAAAGCCCTCTACGGGTTTCCAAATGTCACTTTGCAAATTCCACAAGAACAGTCTTAGGGAAAGGCTTCTTGAGGGGAAAGCTGTAACTCTGTGAGATGAATTAACAGAACACAAAGCAGTTTCTCAGAAAGCTTCTTTCCAGTTTTTAACGGAAGATATTTCCTTTTTCACCATAGCCCTCTAAGGTTTCTAAATATCACTTTCCAAATTCCACAAGAACAGTCTTAGCGAAAGGATTCTTGAGTGGAAAGCTGTAACTCGGTGAGATAAATGAATAGTACACAAAGCAGTTTCTCAGAAAGCTTCTTTCCAGTTTTTAACTGACGATATTTCATTTTTTACCATAGCCCACTATGAGCTTCCAAATATCACTTCGCAAATTCCACAAGAAGAGTCTTAGCGAAAGGCTTCTTGAGGAGAAAGCTGTAACTCTGTGAGATGAATTAACAGGACACAAAGCACTTTCTCAGAAAGCTTCTTTCCGCTTTTTAACTGAAGATATTTCCTTTTTCACCATAGCGCACTATGGGCTTCCAAATATCACTTTGCAAATCCCACTAGAACAGTCTTATCGAAAGGCTTCTTGAGGGGAAAGCTGTAACTAGGTGAGGTCTATTATCAGAACACATGGCAGTTTCTCAGAAAGCTTCTTTCCAGTTTTTAACTGAAGATATTTCCTTTTTCACCATAGCCCTCTATGGGCTTCAAAATATCACATTGCAAATTCGACAACAACAACCTCAGCGAAAGGCTTTTAGAGGGAAATGTTCTAACGCTGTGAGATGAATTTACAGAACACAAAGCAGTTTCTCAGAAAGCTTCCTTCCTGTTTTTAACGGAAAATAATTCCTTTTTTACCATAGCCCTCTATGGGATTCTAAATATCACTTTCCAAACTTCAGAAGAACAGTCTTAGTGAACGGCCTCTTGAGGGGAAATCTGTAACTCTCTGAGATGAATTAACAGAACACAAAGCAGTTTCTCAAAAAGCTTCTTTTCGGATTTTATCTTACTATATTTCCTTTTTCAACGTAGCCCTCTATGGTCTTCCAAATATCACTTTGCAAATTACACTAGAACAGACTTTGTGAATGACTTCTTGAAGGGAAAGCTGTAACACTCTGAGATGAATGAACAGAACACAAAACAGTTTCTCAGAAAGCTTCTTTTCAGTTTTTATCTTAGGATATTTCCTTTTTCAGCATAGCCCTCTATGGGCTTCCAAATATCACTTTGCAAATTCCAGAAAAACAGTCTTAGCGAAAGGCTTCTTGAGGGTAAAGCTGCAAAACTGTAAGATGAATTTACAGAACACAAAACATTTTCTCGGCAACCTACTTTTCAGTTTTTACCTTAGGATATTTCCTTTTTCACCATAGCCCTCTATGGGATTCCAAATATCACTTTGCAAATTCCACATGAAGAGTCTTAGCGAAAGGCTTCTTGAAGGGAAAGCTGTAACTCTGTGAGATGAATTAACGGAACACAAAGAATTTTCTCACAAAGCTTCTTTCCAGTTTTTAACTGAAGATATTTCCTTTTTCACCATAGCCCTCTATGGGCTTCTAAATATCACTTTGCAAATTCCACAAGAACAGTCTTAGCGAAAGGCTTCCTTAGGGGAAAGCTGTAACTCTGTGAGATGAATTAACAGAACACAAAGTAGTTTCTCAGAAAGCTTCTTTACAGTTTTTATCTTAGGATATTTCCTTATTCACCATAGCCCTCTATGGGCTTCCAAATATCACTTTGCAAATTCCACAAGAAGAGTCTTAGCGAAAGGCTTCTTGAGATGAAAGCTGTAATGAGAAAGCTTCTTTCCAGTTTTTAATGGAAGATATTTCCTTTTACACCATAGACCTCTATGGACTTCCATATATCACTTTTCAATTCCACAAGCCCTGTCTTAGCGAAAGGCTTCTTGAGGGGAAAGCTGTAACACTGTGAGATGAATTAACAGAACACAAAGCAGTTTCTCGGAAAGCTTCTTTCCAGTTTTTAACTGAAGATATTTCCTTTTTCACCATAGCCCTCTATCGGCTTCCAAATATCACATTACAAATTCAACAAGAAAAGCCATCGCGAAAGTCTTCTTGAGGGGAAAGCTGTAAATCTGTGATTGAATTAACAGAACACAAAGCAGTTTCTCAGAAACTTCTTTTCAGTTTTTATCTTAGGATATTTCCTTTTTCACCATAGCCATCTATAGGCTTCCAAATATCACTTTGCAAATTCCACAAGAACAGACTTAGCGAAACGCTTCTTGAGGGGAAAATTGTAACTCTGTGAGATGAATTAACAGAACACAAAGCAGTTTCTCGGAAAGCTTCTTTCCACTTTTTAACGCAAGATATTTCCTTTTTCGCCTTAGCCCTCTAAGGGATTCCAAATATCACTTTGCAAATTCCACAAGAACAGTCTTAGTGAAAGGCTTCTTGAGGGCAAAGCTGTAACTCTGGAGACGAAATAACAGAACACAAAGCAGTTTCTCAGAAAGCTTCTTTTCTGTTTTTTCCTTAGGATATTTCCTTTTTCACCGTAGCAGTCTATGGACATCCAAATATCACTTTGCATATTCCAAAAGAACAGTCTTAATGATCAGCTTCATGATAGGAAAGCTGTAATTCTGTGAGATTAATTAACGGAACACAAAGCAGTTTCTCAGAAAGGTTCTTTCCAGTTTTTAACGGAAGATATTTCCTTTTTCACCATAGCCCACTATGGGCTTCAAAATATCACTTTGCAAATTCCACAGGAACATTGTTAGCGAAAAACTTCTGGAGGGGAAAACTGTAACTCTGTGAGATGAATTAACAGAAAACAAAGCAGTTTCTCAGAAATCTTCTTTCCAGTTTTTAACGAAAGATATTTCCTTTTTCACCATAGCCCTCTATGGGATTAAAAATATCAGTTTGCAAATTTCACAAGAACAGTCTTAGTGAAGGGCTTCTAGAGGGGAAAGCTGTAACACTGTGAGATTAACTAACACAACACACAGCAGTTTCTCAGACAGCTTCTTTTCGGTTTTTATCTTTGGATATTTCCATTTTCAAAATAGCCCTCCATGGGCTTCCAAATATCACTTTGCAAATTCCACAAGAACAGTCTAAAAGAAAGGCTTCTTGAGGGGAAAGCTGTAACTCTGTGAGATGAATTAACAGCACACAAAGCTGTTTCTCAGAGAGCTTCTTTTCAGTTTTTATCTTAGGATATTTCCTTTTTCACCAGAGACCTCTATGGGCTTCCAAATATGACTTGGCAAATTCCACAAGAACAGTCTTAGTGAAAGGTTTCTTGAGGGGAAATCTGTACCTCTGTGAGATGAATTCACAGAAAACAAAGAGGTTTCTGAGAAAGCGTTCTTCCAGTTTTCAAAGGAAGATATTTCCTTTTTCACCATAGCCCTGTAAGGGCTTCCAAATATCATTTTGCAAATTCCACAAGAACAGGCATAGCGAAAGGCTTCTTGAGGGAAAATCTGTAATCAGAAAGCTTCTTTCAAGTTTTTAACTGAAGATATTTCCTTTTTCCCCATAGCCCTCTATGAACTTCCAAATATCACTTTGAAAACTCCACAAGAACAGTCTTAGTGATCGACTTCTTGAGGGGAAAGCTATAACTCCGTGAGATGAGTTAAGAGAACACAATGCAGTTTCTCAGAAAGTTTCTTTTCGGTTTTTAGCGTAGGATATTTCCTTTTTCAACAGAGCCCTCTATGTTCTTCCAAATATCACTTTGCAAATTCCACAAGAACATTCTTAATGAATGGCTTCTCGAGGGGAAAGCTGTAACTCTGTGAGATGAAATAACAGAACACAAAGCAGTTTCTCAGAAAGCTTCTTTCCGATTTTTAATGGAAGATATTACCTATTTCTCCAAAGCCCTCTACGGGTTTCCAAATGTCACTTTGCAAATTCCACAAGAACAGTCTTAGGGAAAGGCTTCTTGAGGGGAAAGCTGTAACTCTGTGAGATGAATTAACAGAACACAAAGCAGTTTCTCAGAAAGCTTCTTTCCAGTTTTTAACGGAAGATATTTCCTTTTTCACCATAGCCCTCTAAGGTTTCTAAATATCACTTTCCAAATTCCACAAGAACAGTCTTAGCGAAAGGATTCTTGAGTGGAAAGCTGTAACTCGGTGAGATAAATGAATAGTACACAAAGCAGTTTCTCAGAAAGCTTCTTTCCAGTTTTTAACTGACGATATTTCATTTTTTACCATAGCCCACTATGAGCTTCCAAATATCACTTCGCAAATTCCACAAGAAGAGTCTTAGCGAAAGGCTTCTTGAGGAGAAAGCTGTAACTCTGTGAGATGAATTAACAGGACACAAAGCACTTTCTCAGAAAGCTTCTTTCCAGTTTATAACGGAACATATTTCCTTATTCACCATAGTCATCTATGGCCTTCTAAATACCACTTTCCAAATGACACAAGAACAGTTCTAGCGAAAGACTTCTTGAGGGGAAAGCTGTAACTCAGTGAGATGAATTAAGAGAACACAAAGCAGTTTCTCAGAGAGCTTCTTTCCAGTTTTCAACTGAAGATATTTCCTTTTTAACCATAGCCCTATGTGGGCTTCTAAATATCACTTTGCAAATTCCACAAGAACAGACTTAGTAAAGTTCTCCTTGAGGGGAAAGCTGTAACTCTTTGAGATGAATTAACAGAACACAAAGCAGTTTCTCAGAAAGCTTCTTTCCAGTTTTTAACGAAAGATATTTCCTTTTTCACCAAAGCCCTCTATGGGCTTCCAAATATCAGTTTGAAAATTCCACAAGAACAGTCTTAGCGAAAGGCTTCTTGAGGAAAAAGCTGTAAGTATGTGAAATGAATTAACAGAACACAGAGCAGTTTCTCAGAAAGCTTCTTTCCAGTTTTTAACGGAAGAGAATTCCTTTTTCACCATAGTCCTCTCTGGGCTTCCAAATATCACTTTGCAAATCCCACAAGAACAGTCTTAGTGAAAAGCTTCTTGAGGGGAAAGCTGTAACTCTGTGAGATGAATTAACAGAACAAAAAGCAGTTTCTCAGAAAGCTTCTTTCCAGTTTTTAACGGAGGATATTTCCTTTTTCACCATAGCCCTCTATGGGCTTCTAAATATCACGTTCTAAATTCCACAAGAAAAGTCTTAGCGAAAGACTTCTTGAGGGGAAAGCTATAGCTCTGTGAGATAAAGTAACAGAACACAAAGCTGTTTCTCAGAAAGCTTATTTTCAGTTTTTATCTTAGGTTATTTCCTTTTTCACTGTAGACCACTGTAGGCTTCAAATATCACTTTCCAAATTCCACAAGAACAGTCTTAGTGTACGACTTCTTGAGGGGGAAGCTGTAACTCTGTGAGAAAAACTAACACAACACAAAGCAGTTTCTCAGACAGCTTCTTTTCGGTTTTTATCTTAGGATATTTCCATTTTCACCATAGCCCTCTATGGGCTTCCAAATATCATTTTGCAAATTTCACAAGAACAGTCTTTGTGAACGACTTCTTGAAGGGAGAGCTGTAACTCTGTGAGATGAATTAACAGAACACAAAGCAGTTTCACAGAAAGCTTCATTTGAGTTTTTATCTTTGGATGTTTTCTTTTTCACCATTGTCCTCAATGGGCCTCCCAATTTCACTTTGCAAATTCCACAAGAATAGTCTTAGTGAGCTTCTTCTTGAGGGGAAAGCTGTAATTCTGTGAGATGCATTAACAGAACACAAAGCAGTTTCTCAGAAAGCTTCTCTCCAGTTTAAAACGGAGGATATTTCCTTTTATTCCATAGCCCTCTATGGGCTTCCAAATATCACTTTGCAAGTTTCACAAGAACAGTCTTAGCGAAAGGCTTCCTGAGGGGAAAGTTGTAACTCTGTGAGATGAATTAACAGAACACAAAGCAGTTTTACAAAAAGCTTATTTTCAGTTTTTAACGGAAGATATTTCCTTTTTGAACATAACCCTCTATGGGCCTCTAAATATCACTTTGAAAATTCCACAAGAACAATATTAGCGAAAGGCTTTTAGAGGGAAATGTTGTAACTATGTGAGATGAATTAACAGAACACAAAGCAGTTTCTCAGAAAGCTTCTTTACAGTTTTTATCTTAAGATATTTCCTTTTTCACCGTAGCCCTCTATGGGCTTCCAAATATCACTTTGCAAATTCCACAAGAACAGTCTTAGCGAAAGAATTATTGAGGGGAAAGCTGTAACTCTGTGAGGTGAATTAACAGAACAAAAAGGAGTTTCTCAGAAAGCTTCTTTCCGCTTTTTAACTGAAGATATTTCCTTTTTCACCATAGCGCACTATGGGCTTCCAAATATCACTTTGCAAATCCCACTAGAACAGTCTTATCGAAAGGCTTCTTGAGGGGAAAGCTGTAACTAGGTGAGGTCTATTATCAGAACACATGGCAGTTTCTCAGAAAGCTTCTTTCCAGTTTTTAACTGAAGATATTTCCTTTTTCACCATAGCCCTCTATGGGCTTCAAAATATCACATTGCAAATTCGACAACAACAACCTCAGCGAAAGGCTTTTAGAGGGAAATGTTCTAACGCTGTGAGATGAATTTACAGAACACAAAGCAGTTTCTCAGAAAGCTTCCTTCCTGTTTTTAACGGAAAATAATTCCTTTTTTACCATAGCCCTCTATGGGATTCTAAATATCACTTTCCAAACTTCAGAAGAACAGTCTTAGTGAACGGCCTCTTGAGGGGAAATCTGTAACTCTCTGAGATGAATTAACAGAACACAAAGCAGTTTCTCAAAAAGCTTCTTTTCGGATTTTATCTTACTATATTTCCTTTTTCAACGTAGCCCTCTATGGTCTTCCAAATATCACTTTGCAAATTACACTAGAACAGACTTTGTGAATGACTTCTTGAAGGGAAAGCTGTAACACTCTGAGATGAATGAACAGAACACAAAACAGTTTCTCAGAAAGCTTCTTTTCAGTTTTTATCTTAGGATATTTCCTTTTTCAGCATAGCCCTCTATGGGCTTCCAAATATCACTTTGCAAATTCCAGAAAAACAGTCTTAGCGAAAGGCTTCTTGAGGGTAAAGCTGCAAAACTGTAAGATGAATTTACAGAACACAAAACATTTTCTCGGCAACCTACTTTTCAGTTTTTACCTTAGGATATTTCCTTTTTCACCATAGCCCTCTATGGGATTCCAAATATCACTTTGCAAATTCCACATGAAGAGTCTTAGCGAAAGGCTTCTTGAAGGGAAAGCTGTAACTCTGTGAGATGAATTAACGGAACACAAAGAATTTTCTCACAAAGCTTCTTTCCAGTTTTTAACTGAAGATATTTCCTTTTTCACCATAGCCCTCTATGGGCTTCTAAATATCACTTTGCAAATTCCACAAGAACAGTCTTAGCGAAAGGCTTCCTTAGGGGAAAGCTGTAACTCTGTGAGATGAATTAACAGAACACAAAGTAGTTTCTCAGAAAGCTTCTTTACAGTTTTTATCTTAGGATATTTCCTTATTCACCATAGCCCTCTATGGGCTTCCAAATATCACTTTGCAAATTCCACAAGAAGAGTCTTAGCGAAAGGCTTCTTGAGATGAAAGCTGTAATGAGAAAGCTTCTTTCCAGTTTTTAATGGAAGATATTTCCTTTTACACCATAGACCTCTATGGACTTCCATATATCACTTTTCAATTCCACAAGCCCTGTCTTAGCGAAAGGCTTCTTGAGGGGAAAGCTGTAACACTGTGAGATGAATTAACAGAACACAAAGCAGTTTCTCGGAAAGCTTCTTTCCAGTTTTTAACTGAAGATATTTCCTTTTTCACCATAGCCCTCTATCGGCTTCCAAATATCACATTACAAATTCAACAAGAAAAGCCATCGCGAAAGTCTTCTTGAGGGGAAAGCTGTAAATCTGTGATTGAATTAACAGAACACAAAGCAGTTTCTCAGAAACTTCTTTTCAGTTTTTATCTTAGGATATTTCCTTTTTCACCATAGCCATCTATAGGCTTCCAAATATCACTTTGCAAATTCCACAAGAACAGACTTAGCGAAACGCTTCTTGAGGGGAAAATTGTAACTCTGTGAGATGAATTAACAGAACACAAAGCAGTTTCTCGGAAAGCTTCTTTCCACTTTTTAACGCAAGATATTTCCTTTTTCGCCTTAGCCCTCTAAGGGATTCCAAATATCACTTTGCAAATTCCACAAGAACAGTCTTAGTGAAAGGCTTCTTGAGGGCAAAGCTGTAACTCTGGAGACGAAATAACAGAACACAAAGCAGTTTCTCAGAAAGCTTCTTTTCTGTTTTTTCCTTAGGATATTTCCTTTTTCACCGTAGCAGTCTATGGACATCCAAATATCACTTTGCATATTCCAAAAGAACAGTCTTAATGATCAGCTTCATGATAGGAAAGCTGTAATTCTGTGAGATTAATTAACGGAACACAAAGCAGTTTCTCAGAAAGGTTCTTTCCAGTTTTTAACGGAAGATATTTCCTTTTTCACCATAGCCCACTATGGGCTTCAAAATATCACTTTGCAAATTCCACAGGAACATTGTTAGCGAAAAACTTCTGGAGGGGAAAACTGTAACTCTGTGAGATGAATTAACAGAAAACAAAGCAGTTTCTCAGAAATCTTCTTTCCAGTTTTTAACGAAAGATATTTCCTTTTTCACCATAGCCCTCTATGGGATTAAAAATATCAGTTTGCAAATTTCACAAGAACAGTCTTAGTGAAGGGCTTCTAGAGGGGAAAGCTGTAACACTGTGAGATTAACTAACACAACACACAGCAGTTTCTCAGACAGCTTCTTTTCGGTTTTTATCTTTGGATATTTCCATTTTCAAAATAGCCCTCCATGGGCTTCCAAATATCACTTTGCAAATTCCACAAGAACAGTCTAAAAGAAAGGCTTCTTGAGGGGAAAGCTGTAACTCTGTGAGATGAATTAACAGCACACAAAGCTGTTTCTCAGAGAGCTTCTTTTCAGTTTTTATCTTAGGATATTTCCTTTTTCACCAGAGACCTCTATGGGCTTCCAAATATGACTTGGCAAATTCCACAAGAACAGTCTTAGTGAAAGGTTTCTTGAGGGGAAATCTGTACCTCTGTGAGATGAATTCACAGAAAACAAAGAGGTTTCTGAGAAAGCGTTCTTCCAGTTTTCAAAGGAAGATATTTCCTTTTTCACCATAGCCCTGTAAGGGCTTCCAAATATCATTTTGCAAATTCCACAAGAACAGGCATAGCGAAAGGCTTCTTGAGGGAAAATCTGTAATCAGAAAGCTTCTTTCAAGTTTTTAACTGAAGATATTTCCTTTTTCCCCATAGCCCTCTATGAACTTCCAAATATCACTTTGAAAACTCCACAAGAACAGTCTTAGTGATCGACTTCTTGAGGGGAAAGCTATAACTCCGTGAGATGAGTTAAGAGAACACAATGCAGTTTCTCAGAAAGTTTCTTTTCGGTTTTTAGCGTAGGATATTTCCTTTTTCAACAGAGCCCTCTATGTTCTTCCAAATATCACTTTGCAAATTCCACAAGAACATTCTTAATGAATGGCTTCTCGAGGGGAAAGCTGTAACTCTGTGAGATGAAATAACAGAACACAAAGCAGTTTCTCAGAAAGCTTCTTTCCGATTTTTAATGGAAGATATTACCTATTTCTCCAAAGCCCTCTACGGGTTTCCAAATGTCACTTTGCAAATTCCACAAGAACAGTCTTAGGGAAAGGCTTCTTGAGGGGAAAGCTGTAACTCTGTGAGATGAATTAACAGAACACAAAGCAGTTTCTCAGAAAGCTTCTTTCCAGTTTTTAACGGAAGATATTTCCTTTTTCACCATAGCCCTCTAAGGTTTCTAAATATCACTTTCCAAATTCCACAAGAACAGTCTTAGCGAAAGGATTCTTGAGTGGAAAGCTGTAACTCGGTGAGATAAATGAATAGTACACAAAGCAGTTTCTCAGAAAGCTTCTTTCCAGTTTTTAACTGACGATATTTCATTTTTTACCATAGCCCACTATGAGCTTCCAAATATCACTTCGCAAATTCCACAAGAAGAGTCTTAGCGAAAGGCTTCTTGAGGAGAAAGCTGTAACTCTGTGAGATGAATTAACAGGACACAAAGCACTTTCTCAGAAAGCTTCTTTCCAGTTTATAACGGAACATATTTCCTTATTCACCATAGTCATCTATGGCCTTCTAAATACCACTTTCCAAATGACACAAGAACAGTTCTAGCGAAAGACTTCTTGAGGGGAAAGCTGTAACTCAGTGAGATGAATTAAGAGAACACAAAGCAGTTTCTCAGAGAGCTTCTTTCCAGTTTTCAACTGAAGATATTTCCTTTTTAACCATAGCCCTATGTGGGCTTCTAAATATCACTTTGCAAATTCCACAAGAACAGACTTAGTAAAGTTCTCCTTGAGGGGAAAGCTGTAACTCTTTGAGATGAATTAACAGAACACAAAGCAGTTTCTCAGAAAGCTTCTTTCCAGTTTTTAACGAAAGATATTTCCTTTTTCACCAAAGCCCTCTATGGGCTTCCAAATATCAGTTTGAAAATTCCACAAGAACAGTCTTAGCGAAAGGCTTCTTGAGGAAAAAGCTGTAAGTATGTGAAATGAATTAACAGAACACAGAGCAGTTTCTCAGAAAGCTTCTTTCCAGTTTTTAACGGAAGAGAATTCCTTTTTCACCATAGTCCTCTCTGGGCTTCCAAATATCACTTTGCAAATCCCACAAGAACAGTCTTAGTGAAAAGCTTCTTGAGGGGAAAGCTGTAACTCTGTGAGATGAATTAACAGAACAAAAAGCAGTTTCTCAGAAAGCTTCTTTCCAGTTTTTAACGGAGGATATTTCCTTTTTCACCATAGCCCTCTATGGGCTTCTAAATATCACGTTCTAAATTCCACAAGAAAAGTCTTAGCGAAAGACTTCTTGAGGGGAAAGCTATAGCTCTGTGAGATAAAGTAACAGAACACAAAGCTGTTTCTCAGAAAGCTTATTTTCAGTTTTTATCTTAGGTTATTTCCTTTTTCACTGTAGACCACTGTAGGCTTCAAATATCACTTTCCAAATTCCACAAGAACAGTCTTAGTGTACGACTTCTTGAGGGGGAAGCTGTAACTCTGTGAGAAAAACTAACACAACACAAAGCAGTTTCTCAGACAGCTTCTTTTCGGTTTTTATCTTAGGATATTTCCATTTTCACCATAGCCCTCTATGGGCTTCCAAATATCATTTTGCAAATTTCACAAGAACAGTCTTTGTGAACGACTTCTTGAAGGGAGAGCTGTAACTCTGTGAGATGAATTAACAGAACACAAAGCAGTTTCACAGAAAGCTTCATTTGAGTTTTTATCTTTGGATGTTTTCTTTTTCACCATTGTCCTCAATGGGCCTCCAAATTTCACTTTGCAAATTCCACAAGAATAGTCTTAGTGAGCTTCTTCTTGAGGGGAAAGCTGTAATTCTGTGAGATGCATTAACAGAACACAAAGCAGTTTCTCAGAAAGCTTCTCTCCAGTTTAAAACGGAGGATATTTCCTTTTATTCCATAGCCCTCTATGGGCTTCCAAATATCACTTTGCAAGTTTCACAAGAACAGTCTTAGCGAAAGGCTTCCTGAGGGGAAAGTTGTAACTCTGTGAGATGAATTAACAGAACACAAAGCAGTTTTACAAAAAGCTTATTTTCAGTTTTTAACGGAAGATATTTCCTTTTTGAACATAACCCTCTATGGGCCTCTAAATATCACTTTGAAAATTCCACAAGAACAATATTAGCGAAAGGCTTTTAGAGGGAAATGTTGTAACTATGTGAGATGAATTAACAGAACACAAAGCAGTTTCTCAGAAAGCTTCTTTACAGTTTTTATCTTAAGATATTTCCTTTTTCACCGTAGCCCTCTATGGGCTTCCAAATATCACTTTGCAAATTCCACAAGAACAGTCTTAGCGAAAGAATTATTGAGGGGAAAGCTGTAACTCTGTGAGGTGAATTAACAGAACAAAAAGGAGTTTCTCAGAAAGCTTCTTTCCGCTTTTTAACTGAAGATATTTCCTTTTTCACCATAGCGCACTATGGGCTTCCAAATATCACTTTGCAAATCCCACTAGAACAGTCTTATCGAAAGGCTTCTTGAGGGGAAAGCTGTAACTAGGTGAGGTCTATTATCAGAACACATGGCAGTTTCTCAGAAAGCTTCTTTCCAGTTTTTAACTGAAGATATTTCCTTTTTCACCATAGCCCTCTATGGGCTTCAAAATATCACATTGCAAATTCGACAACAACAACCTCAGCGAAAGGCTTTTAGAGGGAAATGTTCTAACGCTGTGAGATGAATTTACAGAACACAAAGCAGTTTCTCAGAAAGCTTCCTTCCTGTTTTTAACGGAAAATAATTCCTTTTTTACCATAGCCCTCTATGGGATTCTAAATATCACTTTCCAAACTTCAGAAGAACAGTCTTAGTGAACGGCCTCTTGAGGGGAAATCTGTAACTCTCTGAGATGAATTAACAGAACACAAAGCAGTTTCTCAAAAAGCTTCTTTTCGGATTTTATCTTACTATATTTCCTTTTTCAACGTAGCCCTCTATGGTCTTCCAAATATCACTTTGCAAATTACACTAGAACAGACTTTGTGAATGACTTCTTGAAGGGAAAGCTGTAACACTCTGAGATGAATGAACAGAACACAAAACAGTTTCTCAGAAAGCTTCTTTTCAGTTTTTATCTTAGGATATTTCCTTTTTCAGCATAGCCCTCTATGGGCTTCCAAATATCACTTTGCAAATTCCAGAAAAACAGTCTTAGCGAAAGGCTTCTTGAGGGTAAAGCTGCAAAACTGTAAGATGAATTTACAGAACACAAAACATTTTCTCGGCAACCTACTTTTCAGTTTTTACCTTAGGATATTTCCTTTTTCACCATAGCCCTCTATGGGATTCCAAATATCACTTTGCAAATTCCACATGAAGAGTCTTAGCGAAAGGCTTCTTGAAGGGAAAGCTGTAACTCTGTGAGATGAATTAACGGAACACAAAGAATTTTCTCACAAAGCTTCTTTCCAGTTTTTAACTGAAGATATTTCCTTTTTCACCATAGCCCTCTATGGGCTTCTAAATATCACTTTGCAAATTCCACAAGAACAGTCTTAGCGAAAGGCTTCCTTAGGGGAAAGCTGTAACTCTGTGAGATGAATTAACAGAACACAAAGTAGTTTCTCAGAAAGCTTCTTTACAGTTTTTATCTTAGGATATTTCCTTATTCACCATAGCCCTCTATGGGCTTCCAAATATCACTTTGCAAATTCCACAAGAAGAGTCTTAGCGAAAGGCTTCTTGAGATGAAAGCTGTAATGAGAAAGCTTCTTTCCAGTTTTTAATGGAAGATATTTCCTTTTACACCATAGACCTCTATGGACTTCCATATATCACTTTTCAATTCCACAAGCCCTGTCTTAGCGAAAGGCTTCTTGAGGGGAAAGCTGTAACACTGTGAGATGAATTAACAGAACACAAAGCAGTTTCTCGGAAAGCTTCTTTCCAGTTTTTAACTGAAGATATTTCCTTTTTCACCATAGCCCTCTATCGGCTTCCAAATATCACATTACAAATTCAACAAGAAAAGCCATCGCGAAAGTCTTCTTGAGGGGAAAGCTGTAAATCTGTGATTGAATTAACAGAACACAAAGCAGTTTCTCAGAAACTTCTTTTCAGTTTTTATCTTAGGATATTTCCTTTTTCACCATAGCCATCTATAGGCTTCCAAATATCACTTTGCAAATTCCACAAGAACAGACTTAGCGAAACGCTTCTTGAGGGGAAAATTGTAACTCTGTGAGATGAATTAACAGAACACAAAGCAGTTTCTCGGAAAGCTTCTTTCCACTTTTTAACGCAAGATATTTCCTTTTTCGCCTTAGCCCTCTAAGGGATTCCAAATATCACTTTGCAAATTCCACAAGAACAGTCTTAGTGAAAGGCTTCTTGAGGGCAAAGCTGTAACTCTGGAGACGAAATAACAGAACACAAAGCAGTTTCTCAGAAAGCTTCTTTTCTGTTTTTTCCTTAGGATATTTCCTTTTTCACCGTAGCAGTCTATGGACATCCAAATATCACTTTGCATATTCCAAAAGAACAGTCTTAATGATCAGCTTCATGATAGGAAAGCTGTAATTCTGTGAGATTAATTAACGGAACACAAAGCAGTTTCTCAGAAAGGTTCTTTCCAGTTTTTAACGGAAGATATTTCCTTTTTCACCATAGCCCACTATGGGCTTCAAAATATCACTTTGCAAATTCCACAGGAACATTGTTAGCGAAAAACTTCTGGAGGGGAAAACTGTAACTCTGTGAGATGAATTAACAGAAAACAAAGCAGTTTCTCAGAAATCTTCTTTCCAGTTTTTAACGAAAGATATTTCCTTTTTCACCATAGCCCTCTATGGGATTAAAAATATCAGTTTGCAAATTTCACAAGAACAGTCTTAGTGAAGGGCTTCTAGAGGGGAAAGCTGTAACACTGTGAGATGAACTAACACAACACACAGCAGTTTCTCAGACAGCTTCTTTTCGGTTTTTATCTTTGGATATTTCCATTTTCAAAATAGCCCTCCATGGGCTTCCAAATATCACTTTGCAAATTCCACAAGAACAGTCTAAAAGAAAGGCTTCTTGAGGGGAAAGCTGTAACTCTGTGAGATGAATTAACAGCACACAAAGCTGTTTCTCAGAGAGCTTCTTTTCAGTTTTTATCTTAGGATATTTCCTTTTTCACCAGAGACCTCTATGGGCTTCCAAATATGACTTGGCAAATTCCACAAGAACAGTCTTAGTGAAAGGTTTCTTGAGGGGAAATCTGTACCTCTGTGAGATGAATTCACAGAAAACAAAGAGGTTTCTGAGAAAGCGTTCTTCCAGTTTTCAAAGGAAGATATTTCCTTTTTCACCATAGCCCTGTAAGGGCTTCCAAATATCATTTTGCAAATTCCACAAGAACAGGCATAGCGAAAGGCTTCTTGAGGGAAAATCTGTAATCAGAAAGCTTCTTTCAAGTTTTTAACTGAAGATATTTCCTTTTTCCCCATAGCCCTCTATGAACTTCCAAATATCACTTTGAAAACTCCACAAGAACAGTCTTAGTGATCGACTTCTTGAGGGGAAAGCTATAACTCCGTGAGATGAGTTAAGAGAACACAATGCAGTTTCTCAGAAAGTTTCTTTTCGGTTTTTAGCGTAGGATATTTCCTTTTTCAACAGAGCCCTCTATGTTCTTCCAAATATCACTTTGCAAATTCCACAAGAACATTCTTAATGAATGGCTTCTCGAGGGGAAAGCTGTAACTCTGTGAGATGAAATAACAGAACACAAAGCAGTTTCTCAGAAAGCTTCTTTCCGATTTTTAATGGAAGATATTACCTATTTCTCCAAAGCCCTCTACGGGTTTCCAAATGTCACTTTGCAAATTCCACAAGAACAGTCTTAGGGAAAGGCTTCTTGAGGGGAAAGCTGTAACTCTGTGAGATGAATTAACAGAACACAAAGCAGTTTCTCAGAAAGCTTCTTTCCAGTTTTTAACGGAAGATATTTCCTTTTTCACCATAGCCCTCTAAGGTTTCTAAATATCACTTTCCAAATTCCACAAGAACAGTCTTAGCGAAAGGATTCTTGAGTGGAAAGCTGTAACTCGGTGAGATAAATGAATAGTACACAAAGCAGTTTCTCAGAAAGCTTCTTTCCAGTTTTTAACTGACGATATTTCATTTTTTACCATAGCCCACTATGAGCTTCCAAATATCACTTCGCAAATTCCACAAGAAGAGTCTTAGCGAAAGGCTTCTTGAGGAGAAAGCTGTAACTCTGTGAGATGAATTAACAGGACACAAAGCACTTTCTCAGAAAGCTTCTTTCCAGTTTATAACGGAACATATTTCCTTATTCACCATAGTCATCTATGGCCTTCTAAATACCACTTTCCAAATGACACAAGAACAGTTCTAGCGAAAGACTTCTTGAGGGGAAAGCTGTAACTCAGTGAGATGAATTAAGAGAACACAAAGCAGTTTCTCAGAGAGCTTCTTTCCAGTTTTCAACTGAAGATATTTCCTTTTTAACCATAGCCCTATGTGGGCTTCTAAATATCACTTTGCAAATTCCACAAGAACAGACTTAGTAAAGTTCTCCTTGAGGGGAAAGCTGTAACTCTTTGAGATGAATTAACAGAACACAAAGCAGTTTCTCAGAAAGCTTCTTTCCAGTTTTTAACGAAAGATATTTCCTTTTTCACCAAAGCCCTCTATGGGCTTCCAAATATCAGTTTGAAAATTCCACAAGAACAGTCTTAGCGAAAGGCTTCTTGAGGAAAAAGCTGTAAGTATGTGAAATGAATTAACAGAACACAGAGCAGTTTCTCAGAAAGCTTCTTTCCAGTTTTTAACGGAAGAGAATTCCTTTTTCACCATAGTCCTCTCTGGGCTTCCAAATATCACTTTGCAAATCCCACAAGAACAGTCTTAGTGAAAAGCTTCTTGAGGGGAAAGCTGTAACTCTGTGAGATGAATTAACAGAACAAAAAGCAGTTTCTCAGAAAGCTTCTTTCCAGTTTTTAACGGAGGATATTTCCTTTTTCACCATAGCCCTCTATGGGCTTCTAAATATCACGTTCTAAATTCCACAAGAAAAGTCTTAGCGAAAGACTTCTTGAGGGGAAAGCTATAGCTCTGTGAGATAAAGTAACAGAACACAAAGCTGTTTCTCAGAAAGCTTATTTTCAGTTTTTATCTTAGGTTATTTCCTTTTTCACTGTAGACCACTGTAGGCTTCAAATATCACTTTCCAAATTCCACAAGAACAGTCTTAGTGTACGACTTCTTGAGGGGGAAGCTGTAACTCTGTGAGAAAAACTAACACAACACAAAGCAGTTTCTCAGACAGCTTCTTTTCGGTTTTTATCTTAGGATATTTCCATTTTCACCATAGCCCTCTATGGGCTTCCAAATATCATTTTGCAAATTTCACAAGAACAGTCTTTGTGAACGACTTCTTGAAGGGAGAGCTGTAACTCTGTGAGATGAATTAACAGAACACAAAGCAGTTTCACAGAAAGCTTCATTTGAGTTTTTATCTTTGGATGTTTTCTTTTTCACCATTGTCCTCAATGGGCCTCCCAATTTCACTTTGCAAATTCCACAAGAATAGTCTTAGTGAGCTTCTTCTTGAGGGGAAAGCTGTAATTCTGTGAGATGCATTAACAGAACACAAAGCAGTTTCTCAGAAAGCTTCTCTCCAGTTTAAAACGGAGGATATTTCCTTTTATTCCATAGCCCTCTATGGGCTTCCAAATATCACTTTGCAAGTTTCACAAGAACAGTCTTAGTGAAAGGCTTCCTGAGGGGAAAGTTGTAACTCTGTGAGATGAATTAACAGAACACAAAGCAGTTTTACAAAAAGCTTATTTTCAGTTTTTAACGGAAGATATTTCCTTTTTGAACATAACCCTCTATGGGCCTCTAAATATCACTTTGAAAATTCCACAAGAACAATATTAGCGAAAGGCTTTTAGAGGGAAATGTTGTAACTATGTGAGATGAATTAACAGAACACAAAGCAGTTTCTCAGAAAGCTTCTTTACAGTTTTTATCTTAAGATATTTCCTTTTTCACCATAGCCCTCTATGGGCTTCCAAATATCACTTTGCAAATTCCACAAGAACAGTCTTAGCGAAAGAATTATTGAGGGGAAAGCTGTAACTCTGTGAGGTGAATTAACAGAACAAAAAGGAGTTTCTCAGAAAGCTTCTTTCCGCTTTTTAACTGAAGATATTTCCTTTTTCACCATAGCGCACTATGGGCTTCCAAATATCACTTTGCAAATCCCACTAGAACAGTCTTATCGAAAGGCTTCTTGAGGGGAAAGCTGTAACTAGGTGAGGTCTATTATCAGAACACATGGCAGTTTCTCAGAAAGCTTCTTTCCAGTTTTTAACTGAAGATATTTCCTTTTTCACCATAGCCCTCTATGGGCTTCAAAATATCACATTGCAAATTCGACAACAACAACCTCAGCGAAAGGCTTTTAGAGGGAAATGTTCTAACGCTGTGAGATGAATTTACAGAACACAAAGCAGTTTCTCAGAAAGCTTCCTTCCTGTTTTTAACGGAAAATAATTCCTTTTTTACCATAGCCCTCTATGGGATTCTAAATATCACTTTCCAAACTTCAGAAGAACAGTCTTAGTGAACGGCCTCTTGAGGGGAAATCTGTAACTCTCTGAGATGAATTAACAGAACACAAAGCAGTTTCTCAAAAAGCTTCTTTTCGGATTTTATCTTACTATATTTCCTTTTTCAACGTAGCCCTCTATGGTCTTCCAAATATCACTTTGCAAATTACACTAGAACAGACTTTGTGAATGACTTCTTGAAGGGAAAGCTGTAACACTCTGAGATGAATGAACAGAACACAAAACAGTTTCTCAGAAAGCTTCTTTTCAGTTTTTATCTTAGGATATTTCCTTTTTCAGCATAGCCCTCTATGGGCTTCCAAATATCACTTTGCAAATTCCAGAAAAACAGTCTTAGCGAAAGGCTTCTTGAGGGTAAAGCTGCAAAACTGTAAGATGAATTTACAGAACACAAAACATTTTCTCGGCAACCTACTTTTCAGTTTTTACCTTAGGATATTTCCTTTTTCACCATAGCCCTCTATGGGATTCCAAATATCACTTTGCAAATTCCACATGAAGAGTCTTAGCGAAAGGCTTCTTGAAGGGAAAGCTGTAACTCTGTGAGATGAATTAACGGAACACAAAGAATTTTCTCACAAAGCTTCTTTCCAGTTTTTAACTGAAGATATTTCCTTTTTCACCATAGCCCTCTATGGGCTTCTAAATATCACTTTGCAAATTCCACAAGAACAGTCTTAGCGAAAGGCTTCCTTAGGGGAAAGCTGTAACTCTGTGAGATGAATTAACAGAACACAAAGTAGTTTCTCAGAAAGCTTCTTTACAGTTTTTATCTTAGGATATTTCCTTATTCACCATAGCCCTCTATGGGCTTCCAAATATCACTTTGCAAATTCCACAAGAAGAGTCTTAGCGAAAGGCTTCTTGAGATGAAAGCTGTAATGAGAAAGCTTCTTTCCAGTTTTTAATGGAAGATATTTCCTTTTACACCATAGACCTCTATGGACTTCCATATATCACTTTTCAATTCCACAAGCCCTGTCTTAGCGAAAGGCTTCTTGAGGGGAAAGCTGTAACACTGTGAGATGAATTAACAGAACACAAAGCAGTTTCTCGGAAAGCTTCTTTCCAGTTTTTAACTGAAGATATTTCCTTTTTCACCATAGCCCTCTATCGGCTTCCAAATATCACATTACAAATTCAACAAGAAAAGCCATCGCGAAAGTCTTCTTGAGGGGAAAGCTGTAAATCTGTGATTGAATTAACAGAACACAAAGCAGTTTCTCAGAAACTTCTTTTCAGTTTTTATCTTAGGATATTTCCTTTTTCACCATAGCCATCTATAGGCTTCCAAATATCACTTTGCAAATTCCACAAGAACAGACTTAGCGAAACGCTTCTTGAGGGGAAAATTGTAACTCTGTGAGATGAATTAACAGAACACAAAGCAGTTTCTCGGAAAGCTTCTTTCCACTTTTTAACGCAAGATATTTCCTTTTTCGCCTTAGCCCTCTAAGGGATTCCAAATATCACTTTGCAAATTCCACAAGAACAGTCTTAGTGAAAGGCTTCTTGAGGGCAAAGCTGTAACTCTGGAGACGAAATAACAGAACACAAAGCAGTTTCTCAGAAAGCTTCTTTTCTGTTTTTTCCTTAGGATATTTCCTTTTTCACCGTAGCAGTCTATGGACATCCAAATATCACTTTGCATATTCCAAAAGAACAGTCTTAATGATCAGCTTCATGATAGGAAAGCTGTAATTCTGTGAGATTAATTAACGGAACACAAAGCAGTTTCTCAGAAAGGTTCTTTCCAGTTTTTAACGGAAGATATTTCCTTTTTCACCATAGCCCACTATGGGCTTCAAAATATCACTTTGCAAATTCCACAGGAACATTGTTAGCGAAAAACTTCTGGAGGGGAAAACTGTAACTCTGTGAGATGAATTAACAGAAAACAAAGCAGTTTCTCAGAAATCTTCTTTCCAGTTTTTAACGAAAGATATTTCCTTTTTCACCATAGCCCTCTATGGGATTAAAAATATCAGTTTGCAAATTTCACAAGAACAGTCTTAGTGAAGGGCTTCTAGAGGGGAAAGCTGTAACACTGTGAGATGAACTAACACAACACACAGCAGTTTCTCAGACAGCTTCTTTTCGGTTTTTATCTTTGGATATTTCCATTTTCAAAATAGCCCTCCATGGGCTTCCAAATATCACTTTGCAAATTCCACAAGAACAGTCTAAAAGAAAGGCTTCTTGAGGGGAAAGCTGTAACTCTGTGAGATGAATTAACAGCACACAAAGCTGTTTCTCAGAGAGCTTCTTTTCAGTTTTTATCTTAGGATATTTCCTTTTTCACCAGAGACCTCTATGGGCTTCCAAATATGACTTGGCAAATTCCACAAGAACAGTCTTAGTGAAAGGTTTCTTGAGGGGAAATCTGTACCTCTGTGAGATGAATTCACAGAAAACAAAGAGGTTTCTGAGAAAGCGTTCTTCCAGTTTTCAAAGGAAGATATTTCCTTTTTCACCATAGCCCTGTAAGGGCTTCCAAATATCATTTTGCAAATTCCACAAGAACAGGCATAGCGAAAGGCTTCTTGAGGGAAAATCTGTAATCAGAAAGCTTCTTTCAAGTTTTTAACTGAAGATATTTCCTTTTTCCCCATAGCCCTCTATGAACTTCCAAATATCACTTTGAAAACTCCACAAGAACAGTCTTAGTGATCGACTTCTTGAGGGGAAAGCTATAACTCCGTGAGATGAGTTAAGAGAACACAATGCAGTTTCTCAGAAAGTTTCTTTTCGGTTTTTAGCGTAGGATATTTCCTTTTTCAACAGAGCCCTCTATGTTCTTCCAAATATCACTTTGCAAATTCCACAAGAACATTCTTAATGAATGGCTTCTCGAGGGGAAAGCTGTAACTCTGTGAGATGAAATAACAGAACACAAAGCAGTTTCTCAGAAAGCTTCTTTCCGATTTTTAATGGAAGATATTACCTATTTCTCCAAAGCCCTCTACGGGTTTCCAAATGTCACTTTGCAAATTCCACAAGAACAGTCTTAGGGAAAGGCTTCTTGAGGGGAAAGCTGTAACTCTGTGAGATGAATTAACAGAACACAAAGCAGTTTCTCAGAAAGCTTCTTTCCAGTTTTTAACGGAAGATATTTCCTTTTTCACCATAGCCCTCTAAGGTTTCTAAATATCACTTTCCAAATTCCACAAGAACAGTCTTAGCGAAAGGATTCTTGAGTGGAAAGCTGTAACTCGGTGAGATAAATGAATAGTACACAAAGCAGTTTCTCAGAAAGCTTCTTTCCAGTTTTTAACTGACGATATTTCATTTTTTACCATAGCCCACTATGAGCTTCCAAATATCACTTCGCAAATTCCACAAGAAGAGTCTTAGCGAAAGGCTTCTTGAGGAGAAAGCTGTAACTCTGTGAGATGAATTAACAGGACACAAAGCACTTTCTCAGAAAGCTTCTTTCCAGTTTATAACGGAACATATTTCCTTATTCACCATAGTCATCTATGGCCTTCTAAATACCACTTTCCAAATGACACAAGAACAGTTCTAGCGAAAGACTTCTTGAGGGGAAAGCTGTAACTCAGTGAGATGAATTAAGAGAACACAAAGCAGTTTCTCAGAGAGCTTCTTTCCAGTTTTCAACTGAAGATATTTCCTTTTTAACCATAGCCCTATGTGGGCTTCTAAATATCACTTTGCAAATTCCACAAGAACAGACTTAGTAAAGTTCTCCTTGAGGGGAAAGCTGTAACTCTTTGAGATGAATTAACAGAACACAAAGCAGTTTCTCAGAAAGCTTCTTTCCAGTTTTTAACGAAAGATATTTCCTTTTTCACCAAAGCCCTCTATGGGCTTCCAAATATCAGTTTGAAAATTCCACAAGAACAGTCTTAGCGAAAGGCTTCTTGAGGAAAAAGCTGTAAGTATGTGAAATGAATTAACAGAACACAGAGCAGTTTCTCAGAAAGCTTCTTTCCAGTTTTTAACGGAAGAGAATTCCTTTTTCACCATAGTCCTCTCTGGGCTTCCAAATATCACTTTGCAAATCCCACAAGAACAGTCTTAGTGAAAAGCTTCTTGAGGGGAAAGCTGTAACTCTGTGAGATGAATTAACAGAACAAAAAGCAGTTTCTCAGAAAGCTTCTTTCCAGTTTTTAACGGAGGATATTTCCTTTTTCACCATAGCCCTCTATGGGCTTCTAAATATCACGTTCTAAATTCCACAAGAAAAGTCTTAGCGAAAGACTTCTTGAGGGGAAAGCTATAGCTCTGTGAGATAAAGTAACAGAACACAAAGCTGTTTCTCAGAAAGCTTATTTTCAGTTTTTATCTTAGGTTATTTCCTTTTTCACTGTAGACCACTGTAGGCTTCAAATATCACTTTCCAAATTCCACAAGAACAGTCTTAGTGTACGACTTCTTGAGGGGGAAGCTGTAACTCTGTGAGAAAAACTAACACAACACAAAGCAGTTTCTCAGACAGCTTCTTTTCGGTTTTTATCTTAGGATATTTCCATTTTCACCATAGCCCTCTATGGGCTTCCAAATATCATTTTGCAAATTTCACAAGAACAGTCTTTGTGAACGACTTCTTGAAGGGAGAGCTGTAACTCTGTGAGATGAATTAACAGAACACAAAGCAGTTTCACAGAAAGCTTCATTTGAGTTTTTATCTTTGGATGTTTTCTTTTTCACCATTGTCCTCAATGGGCCTCCCAATTTCACTTTGCAAATTCCACAAGAATAGTCTTAGTGAGCTTCTTCTTGAGGGGAAAGCTGTAATTCTGTGAGATGCATTAACAGAACACAAAGCAGTTTCTCAGAAAGCTTCTCTCCAGTTTAAAACGGAGGATATTTCCTTTTATTCCATAGCCCTCTATGGGCTTCCAAATATCACTTTGCAAGTTTCACAAGAACAGTCTTAGCGAAAGGCTTCCTGAGGGGAAAGTTGTAACTCTGTGAGATGAATTAACAGAACACAAAGCAGTTTTACAAAAAGCTTATTTTCAGTTTTTAACGGAAGATATTTCCTTTTTGAACATAACCCTCTATGGGCCTCTAAATATCACTTTGAAAATTCCACAAGAACAATATTAGCGAAAGGCTTTTAGAGGGAAATGTTGTAACTATGTGAGATGAATTAACAGAACACAAAGCAGTTTCTCAGAAAGCTTCTTTACAGTTTTTATCTTAAGATATTTCCTTTTTCACCATAGCCCTCTATGGGCTTCCAAATATCACTTTGCAAATTCCACAAGAACAGTCTTAGCGAAAGAATTATTGAGGGGAAAGCTGTAACTCTGTGAGGTGAATTAACAGAACAAAAAGGAGTTTCTCAGAAAGCTTCTTTCCGCTTTTTAACTGAAGATATTTCCTTTTTCACCATAGCGCACTATGGGCTTCCAAATATCACTTTGCAAATCCCACTAGAACAGTCTTATCGAAAGGCTTCTTGAGGGGAAAGCTGTAACTAGGTGAGGTCTATTATCAGAACACATGGCAGTTTCTCAGAAAGCTTCTTTCCAGTTTTTAACTGAAGATATTTCCTTTTTCACCATAGCCCTCTATGGGCTTCAAAATATCACATTGCAAATTCGACAACAACAACCTCAGCGAAAGGCTTTTAGAGGGAAATGTTCTAACGCTGTGAGATGAATTTACAGAACACAAAGCAGTTTCTCAGAAAGCTTCCTTCCTGTTTTTAACGGAAAATAATTCCTTTTTTACCATAGCCCTCTATGGGATTCTAAATATCACTTTCCAAACTTCAGAAGAACAGTCTTAGTGAACGGCCTCTTGAGGGGAAATCTGTAACTCTCTGAGATGAATTAACAGAACACAAAGCAGTTTCTCAAAAAGCTTCTTTTCGGATTTTATCTTACTATATTTCCTTTTTCAACGTAGCCCTCTATGGTCTTCCAAATATCACTTTGCAAATTACACTAGAACAGACTTTGTGAATGACTTCTTGAAGGGAAAGCTGTAACACTCTGAGATGAATGAACAGAACACAAAACAGTTTCTCAGAAAGCTTCTTTTCAGTTTTTATCTTAGGATATTTCCTTTTTCAGCATAGCCCTCTATGGGCTTCCAAATATCACTTTGCAAATTCCAGAAAAACAGTCTTAGCGAAAGGCTTCTTGAGGGTAAAGCTGCAAAACTGTAAGATGAATTTACAGAACACAAAACATTTTCTCGGCAACCTACTTTTCAGTTTTTACCTTAGGATATTTCCTTTTTCACCAT